>NC_056749.1:92235896-92348396 GCF_019279795.1 Protopterus annectens
TTAGAAGTAATACTTTGTAAATCCACTGAAATTCTTTGACTTTTTACATCAGATAAGTATGTCAAGCACTGTCTTGTTCCTAAAACCATTATTAGGTTAAATTCTAAACTTCCTATGTATTGAAGTGCATAAATGGCCTGCTTATAATGAATGTATTTTCTGTCTTTTTGCCTGCATGCAATGAATGTCATTAAGAATACAATATGTGTATTATTAACACCTAACAAGATTTTATAACGCTTTTTACTGCAAGTACTATCCATTAGAAATGTATAGAAATGTACAAAAATGTGTGTACTCCTTTATATTATTGTCAATATTATCTTTTTGTAAAAATATTATTTCTGCAACTGGAGCTTTTTTCCCCAGGCCACCACTGAAAATGGGTTTCTGACCTAGTAGACTTTCCCAGTTAACAAATGTCAATAACTAACTAACTAACTAACTAAATAAATAAATAAATAAACAAGCCCAGTACAGATGCTATCAGGTGGATCACATCACCTAACTACTTGTACTCCTGCTTTTCACTAGCTCTGTAACTTTCTCTTACAAATCAGCTCAAAATATAATCATACTGATAAACCATTTTTGTAAATAGCATATATAAGTATCCGTTTCACTAATCTGTAGATTTTGTTTGTAATAATGTTTAGAGTTATCTGTTCCATTGTGACTGTTTCTCTCAATGTGTGCCTGAATTTGGTCCAAGGTAATCAGTGCACAGTACATAAACATAAATAAAATAAATGCATCGATCTAGCTATCTATCTGTCAATGCATTTAAATCTACACACACACACACACACACATACACACACACACACACACACACACTGTGTATATATATATATGTATATATATATATATATATATAGATATATATATATATATATATATATATGTGTGTGTGTGTGTGTGTGTGTGTGTGTGTGTGTGTGTGTGTGTGCATATATGGTTCTACCTGATAACACCGACACACCAAGACACTGACAACGAAATAACCGACACGACAAAACCGAAAGTTCAAAAACACGAAACTTCACATGCCCGACAAACCACAATCCCGACAATCAACATAACAAATAACTTTCCTGAAAAATACACACACAACACAAGCACACCAAAACCCTTACAAACCTACACTAAACCTTACATACACAACTATATATGTACTAACCTTAACCCAAACCCTAACCCTAAGGTCCGTCACTATCACCCACTTACCTTACCCGCACCCTAACCCTAACTCACTTAATCCTCCCCTAACCCTTAAGTCTGTCACTATCGCACACTTACCTTACCCGCACCCTAACCCTAACTCACTTAACCCACCCATAAACCTAAAGTCCGTCACTATTGTACACTTACCTCACCCGCACCCTACCCTAACGTCCATCACTATCACACACTTAACTTACCCACACTCTGACCCTAACTTCCATCCCTATCGCACACTTATCTTAACATGGTGTTCTCAGATTTGGGATTCTCATCTGTCGGTCTTCTCTGTTGTCACTCTTCCAGTGTCGGTTACCTCGCTGTCGGTCATTTGCAGTTTCGGTTAATTCAGGTAGACCCATATATATATATATATATATATATATATATATATATATATATATATATATATATATATATATATATATATATATATACATATATATCTAGCAGACTTACACACACACACACACACACACACACACACACACAAACACACACACGCGCACGCGTGTGTGCGTGTGCACACAATACTTTAGTAAGAATATCATTATTACTCTTCAGATAAAGAAAGTTTTGCGTAAGTTTAGTCTTTCTTAAAAAAAAAACACAAATGAAAAATTAGAATCAGAACATGTCTCAAGAGGTGTCCATATCTACTGACAGATAAGACTACCAGTTCATGATGTTAATCAGTATTACGTCTACAGCTCCTACTGAGGCGAGTCTTGCTAACCTTTAGAGGAGGGATAAGTCTGATGAGGAGACCAGGTGGTAATGCATCCAGCATCACACTGGCCACAGTCATAGTACACAACTCTTAATATGGATGTCTGTAATAATGCAGCATTGCCCCAACAGCCTATTACACAGGGGCTTTGTTTCTGGCATATAATTTAGTAGACTGTAATCATATGTTGACACCCTCAGAAGTTCTTGCCACCCTTTAGAGGTGCGCGATAGTGCTCACCTCCCACATCAAGAGGAGCCATATGTGGTAAGACTGGTGTAAATTTACGTCTACCCATCTAGTCGTCATCAAGACTAGCCTTTAAGGTAGCCAATGCAGTACTTTGTTTGACCTGGAGTGATAACTTATTCCATAGGCATGGAATATTTACATGGACTGATAACTTACTCCATAGGCTGGGAATATTTACATGGAGTGATAACTTATTCCATAGGCTTGGAATATTGACATGAAGTGCTAACGTATTCCATAGGTGTAGGGTATTGACTTGGAATGCTTACTTATTCCATAGGCTTGGAATATTGACCTGGAGTGCTAACTTATTCTATAGACTGAGAATACTGACCTGGACTGATAACTTATTCCATAGGCTGGGAATATTTACGTGGAGTGATAACTTATTCCATAGCTTGAAAATACATTGAGTTATGAACCTTCCTCTCCAGCAAGTGTTTATTTGTTGGAGTAGCTTTAGAACCATAGTGTGGGTGTTAGTAGAACCACTAATTTTGCAAAGAAATAGGTCATCAAATAGGATTAGGTCATTTATGGTTTGAAAAGCTAGACACAGATCACCCCAAAGTAGTCAGCTGACTGCGTATTATAAAGAGAGTAATGCTAATACATTGAGATAGTTACAGGATTTAAGGGCTTTAATTTTCTTGGTTAGAAATTTTTGGGAAATTTCCATTTAAGCGATATGCTTGGATCTGTACGTACCAACGGATGCACTGAATAGATGATAGTTCTGATAAGACAAGAGTATAGTAGTAGGATTACTTTTTTGGATCCTGAAGAAATTCCCCTGGAGATTAATAGGGCCAGATAGAAAAAATTTTCTGTCTATGGTGGAAACATAATGACTGAATTAGAGTTGTCCATATTATGTATTAAGGTCTCTTATGACCATATCAGTGTTTATAGTAGAGTTATTACATGTCAAGTAGGAACAGTTTTTTATCAAATGCTACAGTGCTGTGCTCTCTTACATTTAGCTTGACACCATTTAGGGTATACTAGGTATGTACATATTTCTGTCCTTGCTGGACCAGATTTTTATCAGTGGATAGGAGAATAACAATACCCAACTTGAAGTTATTAGCAACCTTAGTCATCCAAATGTCTAGAATACTGGCTTGGATGTCTGCAAAATAAATATTAAACAGGAAAGCTCCCGGCACTGATGTCTGTGGTAACTCACTAATTACATATTTTTTAGAGAGGACAGCAGCAACGCATTACTCCCCAATATTCTGAAGTAACTGAAGAAAGATTTGGAGTTTTCTATATTATCTCTAGCAACCTTAAGCTCATTCTCCACAGTGTGTGTGTGTGTGTGTGTGTGTGTGTGTGTGTGTGTGTGTGTGTGTGTGTGTGTGTGTGGGCGTGTTTGTGCGTGGGTGCATGTGTGCATGCACACACGCGTGTGCGTGTGTGACTGTATATTCATGTGCATGTGTATGTGTGTGCGTGCATGCGTGCGTGCGTGCGTGTGTGTGTGTGTGTGTGTGTGTATCTATAGGTTCTATAAGTTGGACTGAATTTGCAATTAGTTGACAGCTGTTATCTTGATCACTGAATTTTGAAAGAACAGCTGATTGACATGTTGATGCAAAATCGCTGTTATAACAAGAAAAGGAATGTGCGCTTTCTGCAATATCATGTGATCTTAGAACTGGTATATTTAATTAGACAGGAGTCTGGTTGAAGGGCTGGGTATTGCTCACCTTAAAAAAAAAAACACTATTTTGCTTTGTATGTTCCAAAGTTATGTCTTGGAACATGGATTTTTATAGTCAATCCTTTTAGTTCAATGTTTTTCTATTGATGACTTTCAATTGAATGGATATTGCACAGATTTCTAATGAAAAAGTAACAGTTTTACTTCAGTTAGAGATGTCTTCTGAGATGTCATCTCTTGAGTGGCAAAGGTATGCAGTGATCAGTGGTGTTGCCTCACATTGCTTAGTTTTCCTTTTTTTTAACTGAGGTATGTCTGTATGGTGCTTACACAACCTATTTTTCCCTATTTTGTCCTTACCAGGGTCTTCACCCTACCTACATGCTGGTAGGTGGGAGGGTGTTAATACAAATTGCCAAAAAGTGTGATGTGTGTGTGTGTGTGTGTGTGTGTGTGTGTGTGTGTGTGTGTGTGTGTGTGTGTGTGTGTGTGTGTGTGTGTGTGTGTGTGTGTGTGTGTGTGTGTGTGTGTGTGTGTGTGTGTGTGTGATGTAATGAACTGAAATATGCCACACACAGTACACTTATTTGGGTGTTCATAAGGCAATCTATGTGTTCACACAAAATATAGGGCTAAAGAGGAAGCTTTCCACATGTGTGCCATTGCCTACTGACAGACATCCTAAGGACTTCATAGTAAAGTACTGCTGCTAGCACATACTGCCCTTGTTGACTGCAGCAGAGATATTGGCCAATATGTGTGGATATTCTGACAAACACTGTACAGTCCAGAGGTATACACAGAACCCCTTAGTGCAAAACATGTGCACCATGCCTGACAATATGGATGTTAACAGCCATGTAGATGGGTATAACACATAACGACTGGTATACATATGCCACCATAGGTTATGCAGTCACACACCCCTGTCTGGCCCGACACTTAATAACCGCTGGTACAGTGGTGCCATGGCCACATACTACTCACTAGATATTGACATACATCTGTACAGCATCCCACTGCTCTGTCTGACATACATGACTGTTAAAGGAGGCCTGGCAGCAGTACACCTGGCAAGTATCTGCACATGACATCTCACTGGTTAAGTACACTAAGTTGCTAGGCATGTAACAATGCACCGTACAGGTTACAGGCAGACTGGCTCAACACTGGCCTACATCTCTTAATGGGGAATGCACATGTACCTGCATATATAGCAGGCTGTACAGGCATGTCACAGCACAGGGTAAGATACACCTATGTGAAAGTACATAACCACAACCAATGAGAACACAGCCACATATGGCAAGCTAGCATAATATTACAGTATATGGACTATGTTTTCAACAGCATCCTCATATGTGCCACTCACACACTAACCCTACATATACTGGGCTGATACACAGTGTGGTCTGATGGCTGACTGTGGTATGGGACATGTGTGTGTATGGCCCTACAAACATGTAAGCCAATATGGTAACATACAGTGGAGCAGCATGTAACACCAAATAGGATGGGACCTAGGATGATGACAACTACCACATTCTATACACAGGCCAAGGTACATATTAACAATACACACACTGTCGACATTCACCATAAGTTCACAGACCTCAGTACTGTACAAACAACCACATTATGTCCTTGTTATGTCATCAAATATAACCCCTACTGTACATAACATGTGTAGCAATCTGATATCTCACTGGCTTATCAGATATGATGACACTAATTATGATGTACAGCACATATGCACTTCAATGCATGATATATGTACAAAGAAAAAACAAAATTCACAGCAGCTTCCAAATAAAACTTGTAATCCACAAAATGAAGCAGCTTTTCAGGCAAAACAATAAAGCCCTGAGCAGGTCAAGCTTAGAAAATTGTGAAAAAAAAACAGGGAAGGCTCAGCACTCTTCAGTTCACTTTATTCCACAGAAACACACCACATTAACGCTCCACCATACATTTTCGTTTTAAAAATCACTTCCTCAGATGTGGGCTGTTCAAACTATTAGTGCTTTTATACCATTCACTTAATTACATTGATTAGGTTAATGAATTAATTAAAAGGTTAATTTAGTTTAAAACCAAAAACTTTTCTTGTTGTATCTCTCTGTGTTGCCACAATTAAAACACATTTAATATTACAATGTTTAACGAATAAATATGTATGAATAAAAATATGTTTTAAATAAAAATCCTTAAAACACTTACTACAAAGAATAAATTATAAAGTTAAAATACTTTTAGAAACACATTAATAGGACTCAATGGTTAAAATGACCAACTTGAATATTAACTTTAAATGAATTTGATTCTCCGTCTAGTGGATAAATCGAGAAATCACAGATATTACAAAAACTGCATTGTAAGCCAAAGGCAAATTGTATAGCCTCACTCAGTTAAAAGAATGTTAAAAACAGGAAAATATAAGGGAAAAATAAATTCAATACCTTTGATAAATTAGTGTAACACTTGTGTTTATAACATATTACAAACCCAACTTTTTAATAAAAATACAAATACAAAAAAGCTTAAAGACCAACTGTAACTACTGGAAAACATGGGTAAAAACATGATAAAATGCAACATAAAGTGCAAATGCATATCACAGTTTTGCCACTCTCAATTTTAATAATGGGGCTATGGAGATATGTTCATTGAGACCCGGTGGCTTATTGGCCTCCAAAGTTATCTGCCACCATAATTCTCTGTACTCCAAACATTCCTCCCATAAATCCCTCTGCCACTCTTTTCCACCCTTTCTATCACAAAAAATGTATAGTATGCATTTTCACAGCTTTGTTTGTGTTTGTACAATGCATTAGTCTGTTTGTTTGTTTCTAGGTCATACATATGTTTGTATACCCTTCTCCTGAGCTTGCATTCTGTATTCCCTATATAGAATGCTTCACAGGTTTGACATTTCACTAAATATACAAGCCCAAAGGAGTCACAATTATTAAAATCCTTGCCTTCCAGGGTGATTCCCCTGCTTTCCAAATACACACGTTCTGCATTGCTTATGTATGCACACTGTTAACAATGTCCACATTTGAATGTTCCCTTCCTTTTTCTCCGTCTCTGAACTTCTTGGTTTGTACCATTTTCCAATAAAAGTTTTAAATTACTTGAATTCTTATAAACTACTCTTAGCTTTTCATTCTTTAGTTTCTCTAAGTCAGTAAATGCTAAAAATGTATTCCATTCCTAATCTATAGTTGGTCTTACCATTTTTGTACATGCATTATACTCCAAGATGAGTACACTGCCAAAATTGTCCTTTGCCTTTTTTAATTTTTTACAGTCTGTAGTCAGGTCAGGCACATCGCCCTCCTGTGTGTTGGCCTATTTCCACAGTGTATGTTGTCAACGGTAAATCCCCACTCCATCCGAGATGCTGTTTGCCAAACAACAGAACAAGTTCCTGCTCACAGTGAATGAAACAGACCAACACAAACATGATGTTCCTAGATATTGGAGTGTGTTTCCATGCAATTGGGTATGGGAATGTTACCACAGATGTTCCACATGCAATCAGCTAGGGGAGGGCTGCAATTTGTGCAAAGGCCATGAGCTGATCATGAGCATTACCTAAAATACACATGCTGCTGCCTAAGAAAAGCAGGTATAGGTCTCCACATCCACCAGTGAGGGAGTGAGAGAGGTAGACAGAGGCATCAACAAGTCAAGGAGGGGTGGAAGAGTAAAACTTAAGCATGTTTGTGTCACACACCTACCAGAAGACAGTATCAAACCCCTGATGATTATGTAGTGCTATCACAGTCCTTTGCAGTTGTTGGATGCACCACATAGGTTAACTGTTGTGGAGTCCGCAGAACATATTTGTGATGGTGAGTGACATCTACAACAGGGATAAGGTAGCTATACAGTAGGTGATGCACAAGTGCCTATCCACATGAACAAGTGCCAGCATCAACACAGCCACACTCACAGGGGCACACACACATTGACACACTTGGCAGGGCCAGGGATACAGCTCATCACTAGTGAGATTGCCACAACACATTAATGCGCAGGTATCACATGCACCACACGGGTCATATCGAGGTTAAATAAGCAAAGGGTATGGGGAGGTGTCTGACATCAGACAGCATGCTTCAGTATGCCAATGGGGGTTGTAGTGAATGGGGATGTGATCATAAGCATCATACAACACACACACACAAACACACTGGGTGCCAGTACTGACATGCATCGGTGCATTTCTGCATGGGTATTTGGTGGTCGACTGTGCCAGACAGCTATACAAGGCTACCTTGGCATCAGGCCACATGACAATGGTCTGCATTGTGGTTCAGGCCTGTGTTTTCTGCATTTGCCCACAGAGGTGGGTATTGTATCTACCATCCAGTCACCTGGGTGGCTATTGCGTGTGGCCAATGCTGTGCATCACTTGCCAGGTATGTGTTTTCTAGTCCATGACATGGATGGTGTCTGGGATGTGCACACCTCCCACATTCATGTACAGTGACATGTGGAACTGTACCTGGGGTGTCTGGCTCATGTTGTGTACACAGATTATCATCAGATGTGCCAGTCTTGGCCACCTGTGACAGGAACTGGTAATGGACAGCAGGTTAAACCTGCACCTACATTGATAGGATAACAGCATTCCCTAATGTCAGTGGCATCTGTCCATAGAGGGCATATTTTCAGGCATGGTATGTCCTTTGTGGGTCACATGTGCTGGCACCACAGGTATTGTAGGTGTCCAGTGGAGAATATGGGGAAGGTGCATTGTCTGCAAGTATGTGCCTATTAGACAGATGGACTATAGGGGTGGGATGTTGGCATAATGGTTAAGGTATTTACCTTACAAACACAAGGTACAGGGTTTGATTCTCACATGGGGTAATTGGCTAGGCTGAAAATGGTCCACAAGAGCAGTTAGCCTAGTACTAATCTATGAATCTATGAATCTATGAATCTATGACAGGGTGCCATGCCCTCTGTAGGCCACTGCAATCACTCCATAGTTACTATCAGTTGCCAATATGCAGTGTACTACACACATATTGGCTGTTGCCTCAGCATGTGCATGTGTGTATGTGAAATGGGTTGAGAATGTGCTCTGGGTAGTACTGGAGTTGCTAACTGTGATTGCCTGGCCATGATGTCACATGTATGGATATGGATTTGCACCCCAGCCTCTTGGCTATTTCACATCTGTTATCCTTGTACAGTGGACACTGTGATATAGGGCCACCATAAAAGACATTTGCAAAACCCACCCCACATTGGGCCCAGGTGTCACACACTCACAGGATACAAATTACACACAAACACACACCTGTCATGTCTGGGAGTTGAACTCCTATCTAACTAGTTTATTACACTACAGCACTATGCAGTTGCAGTACACACCAGTGAGATTACTGGAGTACTCCTTCTCCAAAGGTGTATTTCACACTGGATGACATCAGCAGGACTGCCAAAGTAGGCCATTGGACATGTACTGAGTGTGAGTAGCCTAAAATGCATTGCTCCCCACACAGACGTTGAAACAAACACAAAACATCCACAACCGACATGTGTGGGTATAGAACTCCTAACAGAGGTCTATATCACAATACAGCATGGAGCTGTTATAGGACACACCACAAGGACTACTGGAGACGTCTTTCCTCAAAGGTGTATTTCACATTGGATGACATCAGCAGGACTGCCAAAGTAGGCCATTGGAAATGTACTGAGTGTGACTAGCCTAAAACACATTGCTCCCTACACAGAC
The DNA here is from genome assembly GCF_019279795.1 of Protopterus annectens. Taxonomy (NCBI): domain Eukaryota; kingdom Metazoa; phylum Chordata; order Ceratodontiformes; family Protopteridae; genus Protopterus; species Protopterus annectens. The sequence goes on from NC_056749.1 coordinate 92,245,530, forward strand.
ATTGAAACACACACAAAATATCCACAACCGACATGAGTGCATATAGTACCCCTAAAAGAGGTCTATATCACACTACAGCAGTACACAGTTTTGTTACACGCTACCGAGATTACTGGGCTATGTCATTTCCAGAGGTGTTCTATACAGACAGGGTTAGACAGACACACAGACACACACTTGTTAAGTCTGGGAGTAGAATAACTAGCTACCTCATTTATCACACTACAGCAATATGTAGTTACAGGACACACTACAGAGATTACTGGGCTATAGCTTCCCAGAGGTGTATTTCTAGGTGGATGACATCAGCAACCTTGCCAAAGATGAGCATTTGAACTGTAGGGAGTGTGACTATCCTAAAAATCATTGCTCTCTACAAAGACAGTGTCAGACAGACAGACACACACACACACACACACACACACACACACACACACACACACACACACACACACACACACACTTGCCATGTCTGGGAGTAAAACAGCCACCTACCTAATTTATCATACTACAGCAGTACGCAGTTACAGGACGCACTATGGAGATTACTGGGTTACAATTTCCCAGAGATGTATTTCTAGGTGGATGACATCAGCAGCTTTGCCAAAGATGAGCATTTGAATTGTATGGAGTGTGACTACCCTAAAAAGCATTGCTCTCTACACAGACAGACACACACACACAGTTGCCAAGGCTGGGGTTAGAACTACTACCTAACTAATTTATCACACTACAGTAGTATGCAGTTATGGGGCATGCCTTGGAGATTAGTGGGATGTAACTCTCTCAAAGGTGTATTTCACAGTAGATGACCTCAGCAGGCTTGTCAAAGTGGGGCTATGGGGAGGGCAGTGTGTGTGCATGGGCCATAACCCATTCATCTAGGGGTTGACATGCTACATGTTGGCGCAACCTGGGTCATATTCCACAGGTACGTGTATACAGCTGCTAGATGACTACTTCCTGAACAGTCATGTTGCACAGCTGGCACGTGCACCACATACTCTGTAATGCTGACAGATACCGGTGGCTAGTATCTGCAGTGTGTGTCATCAGACCCTCATGTGGTTGTGGCCTTTTGGCTGTGTGCTGGGTGGGAGAGCCCTGGATGGCTCCTTGTCACAGTCATCCTCTTCCACGCATCTATGCATGTCCACCTTTGGCTTATTATAGTGTGTTGTCCATACATATATGCCTGTATTCCTATCCACTGTGTGTGCAAAGCATGTGTGGTGCATGCTGAGGAGTGTCTGCACTAACATCTGCGGCTGCCAGATATGTCTGGTCCACTGGTGTTTGCAGACATGGCCTCCATGTGTTTAAGTGTGTGAGCATACCCAGTATGACCTTTCAGTATGCTGTTGACTGACATTGCCTTCATTACTCTAAGTGTGTGGGCATGCCCAGTATAGCTGTCTGCATTGAATGTGTGGATCGAGTCCAGGTAGTTTGTACTGCAGTGCTGACCTTTGTGTTGTACACCTAGAGGTATCATGCTGACTCTGCAGGGTATTGATCAATCATTTGTCATGGACTGTTACTAAATTTCTACACAGGATTGCAAGGAGGGCACACCTAACTGTTACTATATTTCTACGTAGGATGAGGGGGCACACCTGACTATTTCTACATTTATACACAGGATTGGGTGAAGCACACCTGACTGTTACTATATTTCTATGTTGGATGGTGGAGCACTCCTGACTATTTCTACATTTATACACACGATTGGGGGGCACACCTGACTGTTACTGTATTTCTACATAGGATGGGGGGCACACCTGACCATTCCTACATTTCTACACAGGAGTGGGAGGCACACCTGACTGTTACTACATTTCTATGTGGGGGGCACACCTGACTATTTCTACATTTCTACACAGGATTGGGGGCAGGGCACATCTGACTGTGACTACATTTCTACGTCAGATGGAGGGCACACCTGACACTTGTACACATTTGCTAGGATTGTACTGGTATGTCGGGTACTCCATTTCAGTCTGTAGTATTACCTATCATGCTGGCTATAGGCATACCAGTGTACTACAGATCTTAGCTTTGAATTACCTACATATTACTTTCTGACTTCCTAACCTTCAGAACTGACATCCCACTGCCTGAACTTCTGTAGTCTGTCTGTGTAGGCCTGCAGGGGAGGTTACCCAAAGGCCTCATTCAGAGGCCATAGCACAGCTTTTGTTTGTGTTTGTCTACACCTGTCCTGCTGGCAGGTGAAATGTTGTTGGGTATGTGACCCCCCCTCAACTGGCATTTATGAGTTACTTACCTTGTGGGTGTCCCAGTACTGATGGTGGTGCTGCAGGGCTGCCTATGTCAGATGCACATAGTACACTCCCTACACATGGTTAGGCACAGGCAGTGTAATGTTTGGCATCCCTTTTACTGTATGTCAGAGTTGGAGAGAGGTGTTATTCCCTCGGTCCATCCTATGTCAGTGTATGTGCTATGCATTGCCTCTTTGCCAAGGCCAGGGCATACTGGCATAATGCATGACAATGGTCTGCATTGTGGTTCAGGCCTGTGTTTTCTGCATTTGCCCACAGAGGTGGGTATTGTATCCACCATCCAGTCACCTGGGTGGCTATTGCGTGTGGCCAATGCTGTGCATCACTTGCCAGGTATGTGTTTTCTAATCCATGACATGGATGGTGTCTGGGATGTGCACACCTCCCACATTCATGTACAGTGACATGTGGAACTGTACCTGGGGTGTCTGGCTCATGTTGTGTACACAGATTATCATCAGATGTGCCAGTCTTGGCCACCTGTGACAGGAACTGGTAATGGACAGCAGGTTAAACCTGCACCTACATTGATAGGATAACAGCATTCCCTGGTGTCAGTGGCATCTGTCCATAGAGGGCATATTTTCAGGCATGGTATGTCCTTTGTGGGTCACATGTGCTGGCACCACAGGTATTGTAGGTGTCCAGTGGAGAATATGGGGAAGGTGCATTGTCTGCAAGTATGTGCCTATTAGACAGATGGACTATAGGGGTGGGATGTTGGCATAATGGTTAAGGTATTTACCTTACAAACACAAGGTGCAGGGTTTGATTCTCACATGGGGTAATTGGCTAGGCTGAAAATGGTCCTCAAGAGCAGTTAGCCTAGTACTAATCAATGAATCTATGAATCTATAAATCTATGAATCTATGACAGGGTGCCATGCCCTCTGTAGGCCACTGCAATCACTCCATAGTTACTATCAGTTGCCAATATGCAGTGTACTACACACATATTGGCTGTTGCCTCAGCATGTGTGTATGTGACATGGGTTGAGAATGTGCTCTGGGTAGTACTGGGGTTGCTAACTTTGATTGCTTGGCCGTGATGTCACATGTATGGATATGGATTTTCACGCCAGCCTCTCGGCTATTTCACATCTGTTATCCTTGTACAGTGGACACTGTGATATAGGGCCACCATAAAAGACATTTGCAAAACCCACCCCACATTGGGCCCAGGTGTCACACACTCACAGGATACAAATTACACACAAACACACACCTGTCATGTCTGGGAGTTGAACTCCTATCTAACTAGTTTATTACACTACAGCACTATGCAGTTGTAGTACACACCAGTGAGATTACTGGAGTACTCCTTCCCCAAAGGTGTATTTCACACTGGATGACATCAGCAGGACTGCCAAAGTAGGCCATTGGACATGTACTGAGTGTGAGTAGCCTAAAATGCATTGCTCCCCACACAGACATTGAAACAAACACAAAACATCCACAACCAACATGTGTGGGTATAGAACTCCTAACAGAGGTCTATATCACAATACAGCATGGAGCTGTTATAGGACACACCACAAGGACTACTGGAGACGTCTTTCCTCAAAGGTGTATTTCACATTGGATGACATCAGCAGGACTGCCAAAGTAGGCCATTGGAAATGTACTGAGTGTAACTAGCCTAAAACACATTGCTCCCTACACAGACATTGAAACACACACAAAATATCCACAACCGACATGAGTGCATATAGTACCCCTAAAAGAGGTCTATATCACACTACAGCAGTACACAGTTTTGTTACATGCTACTGAGATTACTGGGCTATGTCCTTTCCAGAGGTGTATTTCTAGGTGGATGACATCAGCAGACTTGCCAAAGTAGAACATACAAATTGTATGGAGTGTGACTACCCTAAAAAGAATTGCTTTCTATACAGACAGGGTTAGACAGACACACAGACACACACTTGCTAAGTCTGGGAGTAGAATAGCTAACTACCTCATTTATCACAGTACAGTAATACTCAGTTACAGGACGCACTACGGAGATTACTGGTCTATAGCTTCCCAGAGGTGTATTTCTAGGTGGATGACATCAGCAACCTTGCCAAAGATGAGCATTTGAACTGTAGGGAGTGTGACTACCCTAAAAATCATTGCTCTCTACACAGACAGGGTCAGACAGACACACACACACACACACACACACACACACACACACACACACACACACACACACACACACACACACACACACTCGTCATGTCTGGGAGTAAAACAGCCACCTACCTAATTTATCATACTACAGCAGTACGCAGTTACAGGACGCACTATGGAGATTACTGGGTTACAATTTCCCAGAGATGTATTTCTAGGTGGATGACATCAGCAGCTTTGCCAAAGATGAGCATTTGAATTGTTTGGAGTGTGACTACCCTAAAAGGCATTGCTCTCTACACAGACAGACACACACACACAGTTGCCAAGGCTGGGGTTAGAACTACTACCTAACTAATTTATCACACTACAGCAGTATGCAGTTATGGGGCATGCCTTGGAGATTAGTGGGATGTAACTCTCTCAACGGTGTATTTCACAGTAGATGACCTCAGCAGGCTTGTCAAAGTGGGGCTATGGGGAGGGCAGTGTGTGTGCATGGGCCATAACCCATTCATCTAGGGGTTGACATGCCACATGTGGGCGCAACCTGGGTCATATTCCACAGGTACGTGTATGCAGCTGCTAGATGACTACTTCTTGAGCAGTCATGTTGCACAGCTGGCACGTGCACCACATACTCTGTAATGCTGACAGATACCGGTGGCTAGTATCTGCAGTGTGTGTCATCAGACCCTCATGTGGTTGTGGCCTTTTGGCTGTGTGCTGGGTGGGAGAGCCCTGGATGGCTCCTTGTCACAGTCATCCTCTTCCACGCATCTATGCATGTCCACCTTTGGCTTATTATAGTGTGTTGTCCATACATATATGCCTGTATTCCTATCCACTGTGTGTGCAAAACATGTGTGGTGCATGCTGAGGAGTGTCTGCACTAACATCTGCGGCTGCCAGATATGTCTGGTCCACTGGTGTTTGCAGACATGGCCTCCATGTGTTTAAGTGTGTGAGCATACCCAGTATGACCTTTCAGTATGCTGTTGACTGACATTGCCTTCATTACTCTAAGTGTGTGGGCATGCCCAGTATAGCTGTCTGCATTGAATGTGTGGATCGAGTCCAAGTAGTTTGTACTGCAGTGCTGACCTTTGTGTTGTACACCTACAGGTAGCATGCTGACTCTGTAGGGTATTGATCGATCATTTGTCATGGACTGTTACTAAATTTCTACACAGGATTGCAAGGAGGGCACACCTGACTGTTACTATATTTCTACATAGGATGAGGGGGCACACCTGACTATTTCTACATTTATACACAGGATTGGGGGAAGCACACCTGACTGTTACTATATTTCTATGTTGGATGGTGGAGCACTCCTGACTATTTCTACATTTATACACACGATTGGGGGGGCACACCTGACTGTTACTTTATTTCTACATAGGATGGGGGGCACACCTGACCATTCCTACATTTCTACACAGGATTGGGAGGCACACCTGACTGTTACTACATTTCTATGTGGGGGGCACACCTGACTATTTCTACATTTCTACACAGGATTGGGGGCAGGGCACATCTGACTGTGACTACATTTCTACGTCAGATGGAGGGCACACCTGACACTTGTACACATTTGCTAGGACTGTACTGGTATGCCGGGTACTCCATTTCAGTCTGTAGTATTACCTATTATGCTGGCTATAGGTATACCAGTGTACTACAGATCTTAGCTTTTAATTACCTACATATTAGTTTCTGACTTCCTAACCTTCAGAACTGACATCCCACTGCCTGAACTTCTGTAGTCTGTCTGTGTAGGCCTGCAGGGGAGGTTACCCAAAGGCCTCATTCAGAGGCCATAGCACAGCTTTTGTTTGTGTTTGTCTACACCTGCCCTGCTGGCAGGTGAAATGTTGTTGGGTATGTGACCCCCCCCCCCTCAACTGGCATTTATGAGTTATTTACCTTGTGGGTGTCCCAGTATTGATGGTGGTGCTGCAGGGCTGCCTATGTCAGATGCAAATAGTACACTCCCTACACATGGTTAGGCACAGGCAGTGTAATGTTTGGCATCCCTTTTACTGTATGTCAGAGTTGGAGAGAGGTGTTATTCCCTCAGTCCATCCTATGTCAGTGTATGTGCTATGCATTGCCTCTTTGCCAAGGCCAGGGCATACTGGGCATGCCTCCTTCTGCCTACTGGGGCAAGCTCAGGTTGTTCCTCCTCCGAGTCACTCTGTGCCTGTGCAGGCCTTGGCAATGGTGGGGGGCTGTGTGGCCCTGCCTTGTGCTGTTCCTGCTGCAGCTGTTTCCACGGGATCATATTGTGTAGCATGGCACATACAAGGACAATTTGGGTACATGTAGCTGGTGAGTACTGCAAGGCTCCACCGTATGTGTCCAGGCACTGGAACCATGATTTAAGCATCCCAAACACATGCTCTACTATAATTCTGGTCTGTGCGTGTGCCTCATTATGGAGTTCTTGTTCAGGTGTGCATTTCTGATGGGTGTCATCAGCCATGGCTCCAGTGCGTATCCAGCATCCCCCACTAGGTGACCGTGAGGGATATCCCCACTGGCAAATCTCTGGTACAGCTGCATCAGATGCCAGATGTGGGAATCGTGATAGCTTTCAGGGCAGCCAGTGCACACATTCATTATTATGCCCTGAGCTCGCACACAACCTGGCAGTTGATGGAGGGGAAGCCCTTGCGGTTGATGTAAACCCTACTCCGCTCACCGGGTGGTGCTTTGATGCATATGTGCATGCGGTGTATTGCACCAACTACCTCAGGGTATTCTGCTATCCGGTGGAACAGTTGTATATTGCTGGCCACGCCTCATGGGTGTTGGGGAAATATATGTGCTCACCAACATGTGCTGACATGGCATACAGGAACTGGTGCAGCACCCTGGATGCTGATGCCTGTGAGATCCCCATCATATCCCCAGTTGACCTTTGGAAGGTACCTGTAGCTAGTATTCTTAGGCCTACATATATCTTGGTATCCACTGAGATGGGTTCCCCTTTGTTAGTTCTGTGTGTCAGGCGTGACAGGCACAGCTCAACAATTTGCTGTAGGAGGTCCCTGTCTTCCCTATAGTGCTCCACTATCTCCAGCTCATGTGGCCCCTGGTAGGTTACCCTTGGTCTGTACACTCTTCTCTGTCTCCTCACTGTGTGTTGGTTGACAGCATTCACATCCTTACCACCCTCAGCCTCTTCCACAAGTTGTATGATAGCTATTGCAGCCCCTATCATTTTGCTGTTGTGAGTGTTAAAAGTTCCAAGCTTGCTTACACCGGTAGTGTAGAGTGTGGAAAAAAACAGAGGGGTAGGTGTTTGCATAGTTTATAGTGGTGTTCTGGGCTGGGCTGGTCTGCTGTCTGTGTAATTGACTGATTCTGATACATTTCTCCTGCCAGCTAAGCTACTTCTCCTTGATTACCTTCCTACTGCTGTTTTTCCTTCCCATTGCCTTCCTGTTTAAGCATAGTTGCATGTCTCACATCGAGCCTCACTTATCTTGATATGCCTCCCAAATGTCCACATTTTCATAGTACTTCCAAATTTTTGCTTTATATGTTTGGTCTGTTCCTCATAAAATATTTGGTTTTCGGAAAAATCATGAGGATCGAAGCCGCTAAGTAATGACATCTATTTCCGATTCAGACTTTGTGTGCTTAAGGAAATGCTGGTAGACACACATCCTGTTATTCTAGCTGCTTTTTAAATTAATGAGAGAAAGTAAGGGACATGTTATTGGTACATACAGCAGGCAATAACAAATGTTTTTTTGTTTTGTTTTGCTGCTGTCTTTGCTTTATTTGACTGCCTGGCATAAGACCATACTTTAACAAGTTAAACATTTGTTAAGATCGGGTCTTATACTATGTTACTGCTTAACTGATCTAGCTTTTTACTTTCAACCTTCACTACTTACTGCTTCCAATTATAAAACAAGTAAAGCCATGACACATTATGATCCAAAAACCTCAGGTACAGTCAATATCTCATCAACACCGACATCATTCATTGCACTGTCATTTAACTGTAAAAAATTATAGTTGAGAAAAGATTTAAAACTTATTGAGAAACACAGGGTGCTATCTGTTAGAACTGATGGTTGTATCCTTTATAGTTAATTTTTATTTATTTTATTTTATTTTACATTTGTTTACCGGGAAAATCCAACTGCACACAGGTCATTTTACAGCAGAGGCCCAGGGAGAAAAGCTTCCCATTTACAACAGAACAATTGTATAAAATGTCAAAACATTACACCAGAGAAGTAACACATGGATGCAGAATAATACATACAGTGAGTTCTTAAATACATCAATTTTACACATACAGACTACGGTTAATAGACTAAGGTTAATGTCTAATGACATATGTTACCATACAAGTAAGAACTGTCAAATTCAATGCAAACCAAACAAACATCAGCAATGACAGCTAAAACCATAAACAATGCTAAAATATTTTCCAGTTCAAATTAACAGCAAGTGCATACACTTTTATTTACACAGATAAGTGGTGTTTAATGCTAACTCTGGAAATGAGAAGATGGTCAAAGCAAGGTCAGAGTGCACAGGTATAAAAAAGTACTCAGCATAGCTTCAAGTGCCATTCAAAATTTTGTAGCCATGTGGCAAGTTCTAAGTACAATTTTATATTCTCACGATGAAGATCTTTTTCATCAATTATGAGGTGTCTTGCTTAAAGTAAAACAAATCTAACACTCACACATCCCCAAAAGATGGTTCATAGGTAAGTACTAAGCAATCAATCTGAAAACCATTTCAAGCCTAGCCAAAAAATGTATTCAAAAGTTCCTTCCAAAATCAATTTATGTAAGACAATATAGACTGGAAGAGAAATTGAAGCTATAAATCCAATTATCTATGTTTTCCCTGAAGATCACAAGGCTGCTAAGCTGCTTGACATGCAATGGAAGTTTTTTTCCAGAAGTGAGGGATACACTGAGGTATAAATCTATTGCATCTGTCTTATTTATTTGATGACAAAGGTTTAAAACCAAACATTGATGTACTATTAGTTCAGCAAATGAATAGGAGGAGAAATAAGTTTAGATCTTTTACGGCACAAAAAAGGCTACAAATAGATCTCCACAGAGGAGTCTGTAAGTGACTAAGTACAGGGAATGGACTGTCAGTCTTTCCTGATAACCAAGATTTTTGAGGCCACTGATCTTTTTAGTTATGAATCTCTGAGGTTTCTCCAGGTGTGTGATATGTCAGATAAATACATGCCAAAAGGTGGATTATATTCAATAATGGGTTTGATAAGATATTAATAAGGAGCAAATTAAGACTTCGTTGAATCTAGGGAGATGTCTTTTGAGATTAGATAGGCCAGATAAAAGGCTACCTGACCTACAGTAGAGACATGATGGTCAAATTGACAAGGCTTTATCAAAAAAGAGTACCCATATCCTTTACAACAGTGGCTGATTGGAGGGGTGCATCTCCTATATGATAAGTGAAACTGTTTTGTTTAATGAAATGAACTATGCTTTATTTTCTTACATTTAATTTCAGACCATTGTCCTTGCACCAGTAGTTAACATGGTCTAAGCCAAGTTGAAGCAACTGGGGTAAGATAATCTTGGTACTGTGTCAATGATACAACAGTTAGCACACTCACCTTTTCATGATGAAGGTAGTGAGTTCTATTGCCACACCAAGTATAGATTGATTGCTGTCAATGCAGTGCAGCATAAGGAGGGTGCTGCACTCCTGAGTTTGCTGTCCTGTGGATGAGATGTTAGACTGAGGCCCCATTATGGTAGGTCAGGTGGACGTAACTTTGGAAGGACTATAGACACTAGGCTGTTCTCGTTGTTTATATATATATATATATATATATATATATATATATATATATATATATATATATATATGGAAACACTTTATAATTTCGAAATACTGAAATGTCAAATTTCAGTATTTCGAGACTATAAAGCCAAATGTTGATAATAGCGAAAGTTCATAATCGTGAATTTGAATATCTCAAATTCCTGGTTATGACCTTATGCTACATAATGTCCAGGATTGTGTGTTGATGGTGCGCGGTGCCATGTGTGGATGTAGGTGTTATGTCAGGTAAGTGAGTGTTCTGTAAGGGTTTTCAGTGGGAGTTAGAGTGCGCGTGAGTGTGCTGATATGTTTGATGTGTGTGTGAGGGACTGGAGAATGTGTGTGTGTGAGTTTGCTTTTGTTTCGTGTTTGTGTGATCTCAGAGTTAGTATATATAAGTAGGGGGGTGTGGGGGCACAGCCCCTCACATGGGGGGTTTAGGGCTTGCCCTTATGTGTATGAGTTGTGTATGTGTGTAGTTTTGTTTGTTTATGTTATGATGTGGGTGTTGTGGTGTATGTATGGTGCAGTGTTTGCTGTTTGTTCGGTGTTTTGAATTTCGCGTTTTTTTGTTATAGTGTTTTGTGGATTCAGTTTCATGGTCTCGAGATACTGAAATTCGATATTTCAGTATTTCGAGATTATGAAGTGAATCCATATATATATATATATATATATATATATACATACACACACACACACACACACACACACACACACACACACACAAACATAGATATATACATATTTAGAAATTCATACAATCCTTTTAAATTCATTTTCAGATTTTATACATCAAAGCTTCTCTTTTCTGTATATTTTATATTAACCCCAACTCTTTTTCCATAACCATAATCTAATTTTCTTTAGTATTTTTGACAATATCCATTTTCATTAAACATTATTTCATTCATTCCATATCACCCAAATTACATAAAATACTTTATTATCTAAATCTGTCTTTAAATTCTTGTGTATGTTTTTATAATAATCCATATTCAATCATGTCCATTTTTAGATCTTCATAATTTTTTATATTTTAACAATGTCTGTACATAACTTTTTTAACTCTCTCACTTTAAAAAAAACATGTTCTGTTATTTCATCTCATCCCAGTATAGCCATGTTTTTTCATGTGTCTTTTTATAAGGCATACTGGGCTTAATGGGTACTTTCTTTATTCCCAATGTCCATAAAATATAGACATTCAACATTATGTCTACACCAGCTATTTCTTAGTTAAATTACTTTAATATTCATGTCTCAGACATGTTCCCATGGATTAATACAATAATATTTCTTCATGATATTATTATACCAAACTGTTCTATATTCTTCTATTTCATCAGTTTTTATTTTCCACATTCTTATCATTTGCTGATAATTCTTATTTTGCTTCAACTAAATATACTTTTATTCTTGTATTTATGTTTAAATGTGTTATACTTCAATACATTTGCCAGTAATTTATATATTTTTTTCATTTAACCATTTCATTACCTTATACAGATTTAATTAAGTAGCATAAGCTGTTGGATTTATCATACCTAATACTCTTTCTTCTTTGTTCATGTATAACATGCTCCTCTTAATAGGACTTAGCCTTGATCCCCATACAAAGGAAAATTGTTTCTAATAAAATATTCTCATATCCTGTAAGAATCATGATAACACTAGACAATCTATTTTCCTAATATAACTGAATTAATCAAATATACTTTTTTTCTTATATGCTGATCTGTATATTTTCCATAATATACAAACATTTTTTTTATTTCCTCTATTGTTGATTCCCTTCCCTTTTATAATCTTTTTTTATCAAAATGTATCTTCAAAGCAGATATTTCCTTCATAGAATATTGTATACCTGATATGTTATATCACCCAATCCTTTACTTTCTCTTCATTAAATATCAAACCTCTTTCCTTTAAACTTTCTGCTAAATCAAAAATAACATCTCTAATCCACTCTTTATTTTTAGTTATTATAATATCATCTGCACAAGACATCATAACTGCTATTTCAACTTCTGTTTGAATTTTATAAATTGTGTTCTTCATTTTTTGTTTACCTCTTTGACTACTGTATGTATAACTAAAGTATGTAGAATATAACTCATAGGACATCCTTGTCTTATTCCATTATCCATAGCTATTTCTTTACTTGCCCATTAATTAATTAAAGCCCTCACTTTATTATTCTTAAAAGCAGTTCTGCCTACTTGCTTAACTTTATCAATAATATTGTACATATCCTTTATTTTTCACAATATGTCATGTTGTATTGAATATAATGCCTTATTAACATCACTCACCATAAGTTCTATATCTTTTTTTCTTATTTATATCATCTATGATTTCTCTCACTATAATTAATAGTTTTTGACAACCTTTTCCATTTATGCCACACACACACTTTTTCCATTATATATTGCTTCTTATTTTCAAATGTCTTTTGCATTATTTTTATAAATGTATTTTACCCCCGGATTCATGAAGCTCGGTGCAAGGCCGGTGTAAGACTTGCACCAGCTGTGCGGCGTAGATATGGAGTAGTCGTGCCATATGCATAGTAATGAAGGCGCGCATCCGCCACAGCCATGTGCATGGGAAATGTGTGTGAGTGCATGGGGCGTATCGAAGTTGTGCAGGGAGGCGTGTCAATGTCAGCTGTCGATTAGCAACCTAAACTGCTGAATATTATATTCCGCCTGCAATAGTAATCGCACCTATCTGTGTCCATGGAGACTGAAACGTATACAAAGCATGCAAGATAGTCCCTGCGAACAGAAAATGAAGAATCAAACACAAATGCACAGAAGTGAATAACGGGTCCCTACCCTTGAACAAATGACAGGAAAACCATGTGCCCATAGTCCAACGTAGTGTTGATAGCTATACCATGTGGAAGTAAAATGTATCATATGTTAGGGCGCCACCAGGAGGTACGTCCAGCCCAATGGAGATGGTCACCATCTGACCCATAATGTGAGGGAGGGTACATAGCTGTGCAGATGTGTCCATAACAAATTACATGAGGAGAAATGCAGATATATCTAGTGACCGTATGTCCGAATCATATCCCACAAGGGATGTAATAGTCACATACAAAAGGTATGTCCGTATTCCACATAACAAATGTGATAGGGAATAGAATACACATGTAAATGAAACAGGAGCATAGAAACAGCTACAACAATAAGGACACATGTAGGCTGAAAGGAACAGCATGATCCGTACCATCGACTAAGAATACCACCTGTCCCACTTTGTGAGCGACAGTACCTCTGTGGGCAGATGTGTGCTGGCACAAACTTGTAAACATGGCAAACGTCCAGAGATTATAGGACATAATTATCCCTCAGACGTCATGTAATAGTTGCATTAAACAGTTGTTCTCCACACGTATATTACATAAATGTCATAAGAAGCAGAATAAGCCACTGAAATGCTACAAGACTAAAGCTTACATATAGGCAAGAGTTGTAAGTTCTATCTGCCGAACTGACCGTGGGTATGTGTCGGCGTGTAAAATGTGCTGTGTTCACCACAAATGTTACACTGTGGCCAATTGAAAAGGAGGAAACAGTACCGTAGACTGTGGGGAGGCATTGCCTACAACAGTCGGACATGTGGAAGGAATAGCATGGACATAGGAAAAGGTGCCATCCTACCAATGAGTACAAAAGGTCTGCAAAACCCAGAAGTCAGCGGTAGAAGCCAAACTGGTATGTGACACAGTCGAACGGGTAGTATCCGGGTATACCAACCAAGTAATGAAAGTGAAGTATGGGCGTGTACCTATGTGCGTGAGATATAGCACCTGGAAAGCAAACATGGCAGGGTAGTCCACACAACCATAAAGGTACCCGGCACCTGTAGGGTAGTCAATGTGCTACTCTGGCCGTATCATGGGCCAACAACCAAAGTAGTGAGCTATCGGGTGTGAGGAATTTGCGTGTGAGGGGGTGGATGGGTAATGGTAAAATCTGCAAAGGCGATACTGTGTCATATGCAGAAAAGGTGAACCAGAAGTGTAGGAGGGGGCAGCAGGTGAAGTGGACAGAAACACAAACACATGGAGAAACAGCTGCAAGACAAGCAGATAGGCCATAGTGTAGAACACAATCCCACAAACATATGAATATGGAAATGTGCGATACAAATGTATAGATATGTCACCATCACATACCCACAGGTTGGTCCTGATGGAACTGGCCATAACAAATGCAACACACCTGGCTGCATAATGGCCTACCCAGCATACCCTCCACATCACACAACCCACCCCCGTAACAGAACATCCACCAAATCCAGCTGTACTTGGCCTACTGGTTCGTTGCAGACACAGCTACACATAGTGACCCTTACACATATGTAGTAGGTATTGTCACCCTAGGCAGTGTCAGGATTGCAAACCATGTATTCCCTGCATGTTAAACCCCCTGCACATTTTCATAAAGCCAAAATACCATTCAATATCGGTTTTGTTTTGGACTGGTCCAATTTTTGGAATATCCCTTATGGGATAAGTAACCAGTGTAAATAGTAGAATGGGTATGACGACAAGATGTCCATTCCTGTAGATATCTAGACACAAGTCAGAACATGAAGTAGAGTTCCAAGACACTGTCCAGACCTGAGTGGTCATGCATAACCTAGTACCCAGGATAAAACACCTTCCCGTGACGCACGTGTCCCGACACAAATAAGCGGGAGAATATATTGCACACAGTCGCATAGTGGCAAACGGCAGAAGGGTGAGGAAGACACCCGACATTAACAGGATAACCCTGATGAAGTGTGAGGGATACTTACTGTGTGCAGGCATGACCGACTATACCTGACAACCTGTGTGAGCTAGATATCTGGACAGAGCCGTGAATACAAGTGAGACAAAAGTCCAAAAGCAGGTACAATTTGCAAAGATAGCTGTTAGAATTTATTCATTTATGTGCAGTTGGAGTACCCGGGAAGTCCACTGGGCCAAGAAGTGCCCAATTACAGTGGAGGCCCGGGGAGAAAAGCTCCACAAGCAAGACAAGGAAATAAAGGCTACATAATGTTAAAGGCAAAATACAAGAGTAAAATTCATACAGTCAGGAAATACACATACATAAAATGTGCATAATAAGACAGTGCAAATCCAGATTTTTGTAGTGGTAATACAGATATTTACAACAATTACATACTTGGAGTCAAGTGAGTGTCAGCTAAGTCTGGTTAAGCTGGAGGGTAGAGAGGAGCAGGAGTATGGAGAGCTCAGAGGAGTGAGATCCCTAGAATGTATATCAGGTGCAAGCAGGAATATATCCATGTGGATGGATAAACATAAAAATATTATAGAATAACAGTTTGCACAATGGCATTAATGTCCGGAGTGTGAAGTCTGAAACAATTGTCTGCCAGCACATTCCGACTTCTGTCTTTAATGCCGAGCTACTGCTGTGCCAGAACACAACAGCATATTACAGATGTCCATACCATATCACTCGACTGCCCAGATATTCGCAGAATGACCAGAGTGTTGGCTCATATTGTTGTTGTGTGCCTCCGACAATTTGTGTCTGTCCAGTAAATAGGTGTGGATTGACGTCATGAAATAATGAGGAGTAAGTATAAGACTCCACATCCCACAGAAGAGTCATGATAATGCAAAACCTAGTATTTTATCAATGTTCTAAGCTTGTAAGGACAATAGTTAAAATCTGTCCCTCTTACTCTCCCCATCATGTAGGGTTTGTGCAGATTTGTTGCTCTAAGAGGTTGAGAGGTATGGTCCGTACCTATCACATTTGTATAATGTACAACTGCATACCTGTAGTCACATCATGACCAAGATAATAATCCCCATATGAATGAATACAGGTAATAGTCAAATGTGAATGGGAAACCCCCCCTCACCGTGGAGTATGGACCATAACAACCCCACCCATAATATGTACGGCCAACAGAATAAGCTCCTGACAGCTGCTAAAACACCTGTGTCTATAAATACAAGTAAAATGATCATAATAGGGAGAAACTCCATATCCATATGCTTCGTCTGACATTTGAACTCGGCCAGGGAAGTTCCGTTCACCAGGCGGACAAGCCTATACCCAGATCACTACATGAACACCCTGACAATCAGAGACCTGTATGTGCTACGACTTTATGCCCTGGTGTTCTGCATATCCTTGGAGTGATTAACAATGCAGCTGGGGTCCACAGCAGTAGGCAATAGGGAATGTGTAATATGTAGTACCGCGTTTTTCCCAGCAGGAGAATGGATGCCTGTGTTGTAAGCGGTGAGGCATATGTTGATGTAGCTAAGTACTATGGGTATGCATATCAATGAGGCAGAACAGCAACAGAATACTGTTTCCGGCATCCGTCCAATGTGAATGCAGTCCCGGTTGACCTACGACCACTGCACATATCCCTTTAAAGTGTAATGAATGCGTTCGTGCTGTACACACATTTAAATACGTAAAGGTGAACTGTGTGTTTCGCATCAGTCCATAAACCTTACTACATATATGTAAGTGTTATGGTCAGAAGTATGAAAGGCATTGTAAGCACACATATCTATTAAACATATGTAACCCACAACATGTATATGCAAGTGCACCTGCGCATGTGTGATCCGCTCACAGCATAGCAAATGAATGCTGTTTCCTCCACGTTATATATACATGGCTCAAACCTGTTAACCCCGTAAAGTATGAAACCAGACAAAGCTATGCAAACTACTGGTACAAATAGGGACAATCCCCAGATATGTGCCAGAACAAACCTAGACAGTGGATAGAATAACAGGTGTGTCAGTGGCATGGATTCTCTGAAGGGTATGCAGTCGTAACCTGAACTGCTTGTCATTATTTCCCAATGTCAGTCTTTAATGAAATGCCACTAAATTGCCAGATAGACACAAGGTTATGAAAAACAGACCGAAGATAAGAGGCAAACAGCTGTACATTCTGCGACAATCTGTACAGTTGAAAGGTATGGTATGGATATAGCTATATGTGTATACACATAATCCACAGACGTAAACCAAAGCAAATTATGAAATGAGGCATGTACATGTATATATGTATACACAACAAACATATGTCCCGTAGATATAACACATGTACATAAATAGGCCACGGTATAGCTATTATGGGTAGACCAACAGACATGCACAAAAGGTGAATAAACCGCTGCTTTCCAAACCATTGGCCGGAAAGTACCAGTGTTACAGGCCGGCAAGTTCTACACTTTAAACATGAATATAGGTGTCCATTGCAGGACCCCAAAAATTGATCCATACATAGTGTCAACCATCATTGACGCAAAATAAGTGACCCCAGCAAATACAATATAGCTGTACATGCAACAGTAGCAGGTGCAAGGGTAATAACACATGTGTCGATAGAATGCATGATGTACGACTTGATATCCGGAGAGTGGGGAGTGCTTAGAAGTGTCTCCACACTTTATTACCGCTCACATTAAACATGTGTAATGGGTACTGTGGAGGGGTGTCAGGTATGGGAATCATGGGTATGCAGAAATGGGCCTAGGTGTTGGTTGGCACAGATTTATTAGGTCCGCCCCGTGGGAGTGATGTGGGTATAGCACACGCCTATGTTCTCAATAACGGGTCAAACCATCTACTGGATATTGTGTAAACCATTGTGGGAATATGCAGGGACCTATATCAGTGTCATGTAGGCGATTATCATGGATGGACATGCGTACGACCAAGATGGTAACCATACCTGCCAAACTGTCAGAATAAGACAGCTTTACTAAGGCATAGTACATGAAATACAAATAGGGACTATATTAGATATACCCCAGACAAAGTCAGAATGTTGATAGAATACTGGCGTAGTCAGGAATATGAATGTTATGAGGGTTACTAATCATGACATAGAAATGTCAGTCATTATCATCTAACCGCACAGTCTGTAATGCCTTGCCAGTAATTTACCAGAAATGCACAATATTATGACAAATGTAACAAGATCATAGGTCAAACCTCAGGTCGTTTACCCATAATGTGTACAGGTGAGAGGTATTAAGGTAACCTGTCCTAAATAAAGGAACAGAACTAGTGATACTAGGTGGACAGGTGAGAAGAAAGACGTCAGGACAAATGACAAAACATGTACAAGTCTAAAGCATGTACCTCGACATATGTTAATGACAACGTATGCCCTGTGAAAGTCAATGTGGAAGGTAATAGACTCAAAAGACAGGTGTCCCTCAGGGTGTCATGCAGTGTCACCAATACAGTGTCCAGTCCCCCATACTCGTACATGAGCGCTGCCACTGACATAAAGTGCAAATACCGGCATACACATAAGGTACATGATAGAATAAGTCATGCGGATAAGCACCTGTTGGCCTCTGTGAGGAATACAACCCTCTGGGTGGGTGTGTACTGCAATATAAATGTAATGGCATCTGTCCTGTGATGCCTCCATACTTTGTGCGTATTGGTGTAAGAAAATTGATATCCTGTATCAGAAACATACTTCGCAACTGTTCAGATTTACGCAGAATGTGCAGGGTTATGCCCCATATGTTTGGTGTGTTCGTCTTAAAATCTGTACTTTTCTGGCAAATACCCGGGAACTGATGTCATTCAATAATGACAAACAGTTGAGTTTAAGACTCCAAATCCTCAGAAAAGTCATACTACTGCAAAACCGATTATTCCGTCAACTATCTATGTTTGTAAGAGCAATATTTAAAATCCGCTCCTATATGTTCCGCCATCATTTTAGGCTTTGTCCACATTGTTGCTCTAGGAGGTTGAGAGGTATGATCAGAAACGGATACATGTCTGAGGAAACAGCATTGTCGACTGCAACATAACTCAAAAGGTATGA
This sequence comes from Protopterus annectens, assembly GCF_019279795.1. Classification (NCBI taxonomy): domain Eukaryota; kingdom Metazoa; phylum Chordata; order Ceratodontiformes; family Protopteridae; genus Protopterus; species Protopterus annectens. Next base: position 92,264,671 of record NC_056749.1, read on the forward strand.
AAAATGCTGCAGTAGGAAGTTCAGTATTGGCCGCACGTATGTGCTGACATGTCAAATGACACAGCAGTCTACATGAAGTACCCTTAGGGCTGTCACCTGTACAAATGATGGCAGTGGGACATACCCACAGCCATGCACACACCACTAGGGTTGCCACATTTTCAAATGCCCAAAGTGGGACATTTTTGGTACAAACATCAGATTTTGCAGGGCAAAACATACCCACGGCCAGTACAAATGACAGAACTTCACTTAATTTCCTAAATAAAAGCTTATTCTTGTAGTAGCATTTTAGTTGCTTATTCTTATTCTTATAACATTTAGGTGTCTCAGATACAGAATAACTGTTTTATGCAACTATTACATAAAATATAGGCAATATTTTTGTCCTAAAATCACAGGACATTTGGGATTTTTTAAATTTTTTTGCAGGACACAACTGCCCAAAGATGGACTGTCCCTCGCAAAGTGGGACAGGTGGTAAGCCTACACACCACAAATAGACATAACACACAGCAAAGCCTAGGCCATGATACACGAAGCCTCTGGCGTGTACGAGTACAGTGAGAGTACAGCAAGGAAAAATGTCTGCCAAGCTATTCCGCAAACTCCTGTAGGTGCAAGACCGCCCATAACACGAATGTTGCACAGACAATGTTGGCATTTGCAACATACCCCAGTTGTATGTGAAGGCTATGCAAATATGTGATACATGAAACAGTCAGCTGTCTGTGCAAGAGCAGTGTTATGTGCAGAAATGTACCTGGATGATAGGCGACTAATGTTCTGCACGTTGCTAAACGGAGCAATGACAGCTGCAAATACAGTATGAACACAGTGGAAGAAGCATGCCAATATCCAAATCTAAGGTCAGTGGCATGATTGTCCATTGGATATCAATAAAACTGTAGTTGTCCTCCCCCGATCTCCGGTGTGGAAGCGTAGCGCAGCGCCACGGGAACACGCTATGCTTCAAAACAAGTCAAATATGTATAATGTACAATAAAAATGTAGATTTAGTTAGATATTAGTACGCCATGCAGATGAATGGCAAGCTGGAGACAACATGGCTACTGCATACTGGTTGTCATGTGTGGAAGCGCTCTGCCTGAGATGTAACGAAGCATTTGTAGGCAATCTGATGCAAGTGAGGCTGAGGACAGTGAAGCACAACATGTCACGCCATATGGGCCTAAGCCTCTACAGTGTAGTGAGGGATAAGGGGACGAGTAGAGTACAAGATAGGGGACAACATCAGTGTGTATGTATAATACACTGTACTCTTACCGGAGCAGTGTCACATGTTTGCTGTCAGTACTCAGTGGAAGAGGTGTGTTATGAGGTATCCTAGGTAAGTCAGGAGACTGACGGTGTATGCCATGGATACCAGTGATGTTACCTGCAAACCTGCTCACAGTGTGTCCATGCCCGTGAGCACCAGGAAGCCCGAGTACGCATGTGTGCGCACGTGTCAGCCTGTGTGCGTGTGTTGAAGAATGAGTAGGCTACTGTACGAATGGTGAAGCCCGTGTAATGTCGTGTATGCCAGTGTACGTGTTTGCAATTATGTATACATGTGTACTACACACATCACACACGTACTGCACACTCACACATGCTGCCATACTACACACATCAGTGAAATGGCACATGGATGGAGAATACAACAGCAGAATTAACAGTGCTGTAAACTATGCTACATTGATGGTCACAGCTGCAATGCATCATGCCTGTTGATATACACCTGGAAGTATCTCAGTTTGTGTTAACAGCAGTCTAACATCAATACAGTGGAATAAAGCCACAGTGTGCATCAGCACCAGGTTAGTCTGATCTTGCATCAGTGTTACACATCACAGGTGGTGGCACAGGTGACATCATATGCAAAGGGTGTGGTGTTACAATTCCAGAGATGTCATTGAGCCATCCAGTTTACACGTAGATATGTGTGTGTGTGTGTGTGTGTGTGTGTGTGTGTGTGTGTGTGTGTGTGTGAGGGACAACAGTTATTGCATGGCCCAATGGTGATGCAGTGGGATTGTGTATGTGATAGCCCTAGCTGTTTGTGGTACGTGTGTGTATCTGCATATACACAAGTACAGCAGGTGTCAGCCATATACAGGAGGTTGTGGGACAGTCACAGACTGTACCTACCAGGCTGTAGAGATTGCCATTACTGGCTATGGACATCCCTCAATGCATCCAACACTAACCCAGTTCTGCACCTGTCACTGTATGCACGTACAGTCCTGGGATCTGTACCACAACCTATGGATAAATGTGAGTCAGTAATGTTAACCTGAGTTGCATAGAAATGTCAGTTATGACATACGGATATGAGCCATACTCCCCCTGCAAAGTGATAACCACTGCTGACTGTCGCCAAGATGTGCATACGACCATGCATAGGTGCTGTACTAACATTGTTTCCGATGCCCCTTGTAATAGCCAGCAACACAATAACTGGTCACTACACAAGTATAACCTACCATCACTACAGCACACAGTATGTGCACTATCACAGAGTCATAGCACATGTATATACATCTAATGCAGCACATTCAAGAGTGTTAATCTCAACATACACATATATATATATGTAGATAACTGCAGACATGCACACACACACACACACACACACACACACACACACACACACACACACACACACACACGCACACACACAAAACACATGTGGCAGGGTTGGAAGCAGAACACAAAGGTAACCATTGTACCACACAACAGCATTACGCAGTTACAGAATGCGCAACCATGATTAGTAGATCACAGCATTCACACAGGCATACGTCTAGCCTGCAGACAGCAGCATCAAAGGCAAAGACGCTGCACGGATGTTATGGTGAGTGAATACTGTAAAAGCAATGTACTGTTGTCATGCAGCCAGAAACACACACACTTGACAGGGCTGGGAGTCGAGCATACACCTACCTACCCTATCACATCACAGCATAACGCATTAACAGAACTCACTACCGAGATTACTAAACACAGCAGTCCCAGAGGCATTCTTCTAGGCGCGTGTCGACATCTGCAAAGGCAAAGACGTCGGCAGGATATATCTGTGGTGTGAGGCATCTAAAAGCATAACTTGAGTCCCCAGGTGGTCGGGAGCATGCGCACACACACACTTGGCAGGGCTGGGAGTCGAACATACACCTAACTACCCTATCACACTGCAGAATGACACATTTACAGAAAGCGCTACCGAGATTACTAAACACAGCAGTTCCAGAGGCATTCTTCTAGGTGCGTGTCGTCATCCGCAAAGGCAAAGACGTCGGCAGTGTGAGGCGTCTAAAAGCATAACTTGAGTCCCCAGCTGGACGAGAGCATGCACACACACACACAAACACACACACATACACACACACACACTTGGCAGGGCTGGGAGTTGAACGTACACCTAACTACCTTATCACACTACAGCATTATGCATTTACAGAATGCGCTACCGAGATTACTGACCACAACACTCCCAGAGGCATACTTCTAGGTGGGTGACATCATCCGCAAAGGCAAAGACGCCAATAGGGAATGTATGTGGTGTGAGGCATCTAAAAGCATTACTGTGTCCCCAGGCAGCTGGAAACACACACACACACACACACACTTGACAGGGCTGGGAGTTGAACATACACCTAACTACCTTATCACACTACAGCATTACGCATTTACAGAATGCGCTACTGAGATTACTGAACACAGCACTCCCAGAGGCATACTTCTAAGTGGGTGACATCATCCACAAAGGCAAGGACGCCGATAGGGAATGTATAGAGAGTAAGCAGTCTGAAAGCATATTACTGTCCCAAGGTAGACGTAGACAAACACACGGCAGTGGTGTGATCGGGGCAACTAAATATCTACGGAGCACTACAACAACACTACATAGATACGGGACACACCACAGACAGTACACCCTTCAGGACAGCACCCAGTGTGTTCAATGTAGGCATCCATCGTGACATTGAAAATGGACATCTGTTGTCTGGATGACCACCATCACTATATAGGATGTCAATGGCCATGCCCACACGCTTAGTATCACACGTCTGTTTGGAATGTACTGTGTGTCCATCTACACAATGGCGTACTGGGCATGCTCACACACTTAGCAGTTGCAAAGGGCCGTCTTACATGCACACGGATCCTAAACACAGAAGGGCGCAGTTTGGAATGTACTGTATGTCCATCTACACAACGGCGTACTGGGCATGCTCACACACTTAGCAGTTGCAAAGGGCCATCTTGCATGCACACGGATTCTAAACATGGAAGGGCACAGTATGGTATTACTGTCCCCACGTACATGAAGGCCACTCACATGTATTGACCAGTACACATTAGGAGCTATCACAGATGTCTCAGGTGCAGATCACAGAGGTACACACCACAATCTACAATGTAGCCCTCTGACATCACCATGTCATTGGACCAGCAATACACAGCCATACATTAACACAACACCGTGTGACTCATGACCAGTGGACTGTACATAGGTCTATAGCAACTGTGCAGACTACACATGTACTGACAGGGTTCCATCATGTGTTATGCATTGCAATGATACCACTGTACATAACCAGGTCGGCTCTACACATACCAGGGGCCCTGGGTCTTACACAGCTGTGACAGATGACTGTCACTGTACACCAACGAACACGCATGTTTGGCTATGTCATACATGTAATTGCAGTGGATATGTGCATGGACCACACACACAACACATATGTACATAGCATAGCTTTTGCTGTCCTCCATGCCGACAAGTGTCTACAGCAATCATACGCACGCAAATGGAAGGTGGGTCCATGGCTGTTGAGTGCTAACAGTACATGAGGTAGCAATGTTGACCGAGGACACATTCCCTCTGTACTAGTTACCCATGACACCCATCATATCATACAACAGTCCATGTGTTATGTCAACACACATGTCCACCAATTGCAATGCATACAAACATGGCTACATGACAGGCATGTAGGACCAACACACATGTACAATCTGTAGTGTGCATGTAGCTACCATGCATGTGCAGTAGCTGATGTCAGTAACTCATCTGTGCCTAACTACAACATGCAGTTGCAATGCAGCCCCATCGTTGACACCTGTATATGGTGACATACTGACAGTAATGTAAAATGTACAGCAGGTATGGATAGATGTGTGTACAGAAAGTGGTGATCCACCTGTGTAGATGGATGTTTGCCGGGGATGGCTCACAGGTGTGTCACATGCCATCCTACCATTACATGTGCAAACAGTATGCTATGTTACCGTTACTTGACGGTGGAGACATAAAACCTACACAGCAGTCAGGTGTTACTGACAGTACGTCACATGACACCTGTAACACTTACATCCTCCTGTGTGCATATAGCAGCACAATTGCCAAAGGTAGCGTTGGTACACATAATGCGGCCAATACTGCTGCATGTCTGTCAGACGTATCATCATATAGCAGGTGTATCATTCACAGTACTGCCATGTGTTGTTGCTTGTGTGACCATATATGTCACATACGGTGGGGAATACATCCCAATTGTTACACACCCCTGTACACTGTTGCAGAGATCTGCACATACTGCAGTGTGGAAAGCATGACGTAGGCAGGTGTGGTGTGTGTATCACACACATCAGCTATCCATATGTGTATGAAATTTGTGGTCTCCACAGTGTGTGTGTGTATGTAGGTATGTATAAACTTGAAAAACTGTAGAGAAAACCAGGAAACCAAACAAACAAGTGTTTTTTAGTGCTTTCATCCACACATTTAATATGTGAACTTCTTCAGAAACACTTACACAGTAAACCCAGTTCCTTAAATACATGATGATACAGGAAATTACCTCATGTTGATTAAATCATTTTGTTAAAATATTATTGTGTATATACACATAAATATATATATAAAAAATGATGATAAAAAATCATGAATAAACATGAAATAAACATAAACAAATACAACCCAGTTCAAGAAAGTATGTTGCCATGAAAAAACACATATATATATATATATATATATATATATATATATATATATATATAAATATATATATATGTAAATGCATACTTGTTTCTATGAACATGTATATAGATAGTTTGATAAATTAATGATATAATATATATTTATATATATATATATACAAATGTATGTATGTGTGTGTAGTTAATTGATGTATTGTCTATACTTTAAGAAACATTTTAAATTAATAGACTCATTAAGGCCAGGCGGCTTATCGGCCCCCAACACAAGTTGCCCCAGAGTCTCTCTACACTCCAAAATATTCTTAAAATCTCCTCCAAAATCACTAGTGTTGATCTTGTCCAACACTGAAAACTCAAATTTCTTAAAATCCCTACAAACTAATGCATGTTTAGCTAAAGAATTGAGCCTATCTTTGTTTTTTATTGCTAAATTGTGTTCATAAATTCTCCTTTTCAAAACCCTCTTGGTTTTGCCAATATAATACTGTTCACATGATACACAATTTGCAATGTAAACTATATAATCCGAATTGCAATTATGAAAAAAGAGTTGGTATCACAAAAGCATTCGAGACGGCCTTCTTCAAATAATATCCACAAGTTTGTTACACGAACAGTACTCTTGTAAATAACAGTCCACGTTTGAACAGACAGTACTTTTATTAAAAACAAATCACGTAAAACACTCCAAGCATTTTTCGTTCGGAACAATGTCCGAACTTCTTCAGACAAACACTGACACTGTTGAAACTCCATGTTTAAATAATACATTAATTGTGACGTCATTTGTAATTAATTAATTAGATACGTTTGGTACCTAAATCAGACCAGTTAGATTAATTGAAATAATTAAATCAATCCAACTGCTTAAACTGGTCCAACCCACTCAAAGGTACATACATCAGATCTAAAAATAGGTTTAACCCCTAAAATACCAACCAAATCCTTGTTACCTAACAATACCTTCAAATTGTTTATGATAGTGTCCTTAATGGACCACATTTCGTTGACAATAGGTAAAGGAAAGGCAATATTGTATGTATTAAGAACATTTGCATTGGTGGATCCAGAGCTAACACCTAAATGGTCAGACAAAAGGACAGGTTTAGCAATACCCTTTCTAAGCTTAATAACTTCCTGTTCTATGTTGTGAATCCAATCTAAATTGTAACCTCTGCATAAAAATAAAGATTTCAAAAATTCAATTTCCCTAGAAAATGTGTCATCATCTGTAGTAAGTCTACTCAGATGAATTATCTGCCCCTTTACAACACCTTTTTTCATATGTATAGGGTGTAAACTGTCTTTATGTAGATACTGATTGGCAAAAACCTCCTTCCTATATACCTGACTACTAAAGGTATTGTTAACCTTATCCACAGTAAGTAAAACATCAAGAAAGGGAATGCTTTGCCCAAATCCACTTGTTTTGAAAACCAAAAACTGTGTAGTTTGGTTCAAATCATCTACTAATACAGAAAACTCTTCTGGGGTGCCAGTCCATAGAAATGATAAATCATCTATGAATCTAAAATAAGATAGCACCTTATTAAAACTGGGATGATTAACCAAAACTTTAAGCTCCCAGTTGGCCATTACCAGATAAGCAAATGCTGGTGCCACTCTGGCCCCCATGGCCACTCCCGAAATCTGTTTATAAATGTGTTTGCCAAATTTAAAGAAATTATTGTCTAACACAAGCTACATAAGATCACAAATTGTGTTGATTTTGACATTGTCAACATCTGTGTAGCTAGTCAGATACTCCCTCAAATATTCCAACCCTTCTTCTTGCTTGATGGAGGTGTATAAAGATTTGACATCAAGCGTAGCAATACTAACAGACTGCAAAGGAATGTTTGTTTTGCATAATTTTTCCAATAAATGCCAGGAATCTCTGATGTAAAATCTAGATTTCTGCACAATAGGATTTAATAAATGATCTAGCCAAATAGATATATTCTCTGTTTTGGATAGCTTTGCTGAAATAATGGGCCTAAATGGTGGGTTGTCTGCATCCACATGCAATTTCAGGATACCAAATAGAGTGGCCAATTTAGGATGTTCAACCAAGAGGTATTCATAACTTTGGTGATCCAACTCACCCTGACTGAACATGTCAAACAAAAGTGTGTTGACCCTTAGGAAGCTATTGTTCACATCAGCGGCACAAACCACTTTGCATGTCTCAATGTCTTGTAACATGTTTTTCAAGTTTGTTCGTTTGTATCATCTATTTCATTTGTGTGGTATGTAGGTATGTATGGCTGTCTGGTGCATGGAGTGAGGGTGTATGCTACCATACAGAACACACAGGATCCCTAACCCCTCATGGTGATGCAGTCCACTACCCTGTTGATGCCATCGGTCTCAGCCGCACTGGCTACCTGTACATGTTCTTTCTCTGTGTTGCATCATGTGGGTGCACAGTACTGTGATGGCGATGACCACATAGGCAAGGGTCCTCACCTCAACACTATGGGGTGTGCGTTATAGTGTTGTTGACCCCGTGAGTGTGAGCATGTTCCTGTAATGTGACAGGGTATTACTGCTACACAGTGAGGCCTCATGTTATCAAGTGGCCTCTAACATTATCATTGGCCAGACCACTGTGTACAACCCCTGCACCATGTCAACATACCTGTGATGTGACCTGTTATGGATGTCATGTCTCTAGCCACTGTAGCCTATTAAACTGCCCATATGCTTCTGGATCAGTATATATGTGTGGACATCTGTGTTATGTTAGACTTTCCAACAGTCAGGCTGAGGCTATGTATAGCATGCTGATATTGCCATATGGTCCTGTGAGTACTCCACAGTTACACATGAGAGACTGCAAACAGTGCTACCTGTAGGCACATGCAAATAGACCATAAGGAGGGAACCAGGGCATCATTACCAACATGCTGTTACTGTTGTTACCGGGACACATGCTGTGAACATATAACAATGCATGCTAAACCTGTACTACGTGGTATGTCTGGTGTGTGTCAACAGTACACAACTAATGTAATATACACGTCTCTCACTATTCTCACACAACTAATGTAATATACACTTCTCTCACTATTCTTACACAACTAATGTAATATACACTTCTCACTAATCTGTTCACCCTGTGCATCAGACCATTTGAGCATGTCCCCACACCAATGGTGTGGATGACAGGGATGCGGCACAGGCTTCATCATATGCACAGGTTGATAATGTTTGCCAGGGGCATAGGCTGCTCCAATGGATGACATCATGTGTGTGGGTAAGGGCCAGTGATATGATTGGACATGTCTGTTCAGTATGCATGTGGGTGTTGTAGTGCCCTACAGATGTCTTTCCTGTGAGCGTGTATGTCTGCACACAGTTCTGCCTTTTCTGAGGCCTACACGGGGTATTATTGACAGCTCCAGATTGTACAGACCAGGTTGTACAGCTCACTGTGTCTGGCAACGGCCACGTGACCTGTGCCTGCCAGGGGTTGCACAGGCACTACCAGGCGGAGGTACAGATTGGCTACTGTCCAATGACACATGTCCACTGGAACTGTGTCCCTGCTGGGAATGTCCAGAGCCACGTCCACGTGGCCTGCTGTGTCTTGATGTGGACAGTGCAGCACCAGCTGCACTGCTACTGCTACCGGCACTATGGGAGCGGGCATTTGAGGTGGCACGCTCACGTTGACCTTCACTAAGTGGTGTAGCTGGCCTACGTCCACGTGGCCTATGCATCACTCCTACCAGATGTTCCAGCACAGACAGCTCATGCTCGTGGATTGCCATGCCACAGTCAAGGATTCTGACCCTGTCACCCAATTGCCTGTCCAGGACATCAGCAATCTGCTGTTGAGCATTTGCCAATGCCTGGATGTTGTCATTTAGGGTACGGATAGCAGCCCTCTGCAGCCTTTGCCCTTCTCTGTTCTGCCGTTCAGCACGTGCCTGTGCCGCCATTACACTCTGGAACATCCGTCTGGTGATACCAGCTGCTGTGCTCTGTCCTGCAGGTGCATGTCTGCCAGAGGTCCTCCTACGAGCAGCACCGGCCACATGCCTGTGTGGCACATCTGCAGTCATTACACTGACACCATGGTGTGTAGACACACCTTCTGTAGCCACCATGTTCCTGTTCCACGCTAACAGACGCTGACTGTCCTTCCTCTATGACCACTGGTGATGCGGTATGTGTTGGCTGCAGAACTGTGTGCGGGGAAGAGGGGGACATAGCTGGGATGGCAACCATTGGCACAGATTCAGCCCCTGACAACCCTGCCTGTACCTCATGCATATGTTCATCACTGCTAGTATCTGTGGGGATACTAACATCAGATGGACCTGAGGAGGGTAACGTACCTACATCACCTGTGAATGCAAAGAAAGACTCTAAATTACAATAGACACACACACAGACACACACAGACACACCATGCATGTGATTTGACAGATGGCATGCAGCATGCCTGTGATACAGCAGAGGGCATGCAGCTCAGACATTAATAGTGTTAGTAAGCATACCTCCCTGGGGTGCACACTACAGCAAGCAGGTGTCATATCAGTAGCCATGCAGTTCACACAATCATGGTAGTATGCATGCATCCCCTTGATACACCATGTGGACCAGAACAGGATAACAGTACACATGGCTGACGTGACCTTGACATGTAATCTGCTGACGTGTGCATTAACATGCATGCATGTCTGACACAATGGTGTCCTGACACATGTACAGCATCGTAATGGGCATCACATTGCGGTGTTGTCTGTATGCCCTACAGATAGAATGCATGTTTAGCAAATGTGCATGAGCATGGAAGGGTAGTGTGAGCCATCTACATTGCTAAACAGTGTGAAGTACAGACACTGTGCCATTGCATTGCATCATGAGGCATCTATATTGCTGTACAATGCATAATATGTACACATTGCATAGCCATAACTGCATGCTATGCACAGTCGTGATGTTCAACAGATCTTATATGGTAGACTTCAGTGACACCTCCACTAGCTGTGCACAGGCTTTTAGGATGTCCAGTGTACCACATCAACTGTATCATCAGTCAGCTAAGGCTATAATTGGACCATGTGTGGACAATGTGCAACAGGGTGTATACACATCACATCTACTGTGTGACTATGTGTCTCTGGCCATCCCCCATGGCCATGTGTGCACATGTGTTGGCCAAATGTGTGTGATGGCCATCTATCTCACATGTCTGTGTTGTCCCATATGACATACACCCATAGATGTCAGATATGTCACCATCCACAGGGCTATGCAGACAACGGGCTGTATGTTTGGTATGTGGGGTATGGGTCATGGGATAGTGTGACAATATTGCAGCCAGAACACTACGTGTCTGGGACATGTCAGATGGCACTTCAAAATGTGTGCACCCAATGCAGAGGCATATAACACAATGGTGACACCTGTGGGCTGCCCATATCACAGCTCACTGTCTGGTACTGTTTGCGTACCACACATGTTGTTCCAATACATACTACATATGCCTCCATTGTAGAAAACCTCCACCATTGTATGCACAGCTAACCACACATGTAGCAATGACAACTACTGTAGTTTCAGGTCAGTGTATAATTTCATTTGTATATATTGCACATGAGTGGCCTGTGTGAATAATGGGTGATGCGACCTGTATATCGTGACTGGAATGAACACCAAGTGTGCATTTGTTAACTGGCCACATGGCAAATAGATCTATGCTTTAACATGCCTGATACTAATGACAGTCTCACCTGCAATGGACTCATGTCTGTGCGGCACACCAGAGGTACCTGTATAGGGGTGACACAGCAGTATGAACATTATCCATGACTGTATGACAGCCACAGGGTGCACTGTGCATGTTAACACATTCGCCTGTATAATAGCAAATAGTATGCACATGTGTGCATACACAGGGTAGCATACTGTAGTATGCAGCATGTGTGTCCACATACCTTGCATATGTTGTTACTTTACATAATGTACAGTGACACATGCAACTAAATGGGATATAATAGCCATATGTGCAGTACTGACTTACCAGGCAACTCCAGGCTCATTGGTTGGGAGACACCCACCTCCACAATGGCAGCTATTGTTTGTGGATGCTGTTCTGCGGATGTCCCCAGACTGGCCAGTAGCTCCTCAGTGTATGTGAATGGGGGCTGGGTTGGTGGCCCACCACCTGTTCCACCTTGTTCCCTGGTGATTGCAGTGGCACACTGTTTTGCATGTCATATCAAGTCCGTGCAGTGTCTGTGCACCTGCTGGTAGGTGCAGTTATGGCCACCCACATCATTCACCCCCCTGCGTAGATCCTGTCACAGGTCGTCCCGCTGCTGGGCATGCTGTGGCACATGGCTGAACAACACCTCATAGTTCTCATGGAGGCATGGGATGAGGACATCATCCTCCTGGCAGCTGTACACTGGAAGGAGTGTACGAGGCATTACCTGTAAGACATAATGATGGTGACAGGTCACAGTTTCAGAGACGTACAGAGATATTGCTGCACATACATTTCTATGACATCTAGTACATCTGCACAGTTATCTTTGCAAATCATCATGACATTGACACGACTAACGTGTTTGTCTTACACACATGTCGCACCCATTATGCATTGGATATCATCTCCATATATGTGTGTCACCTCATTACAGTGTTCATACTCCATGTAAATGCTGTCTTGATGTGGGCATGTCTATTTGCCTGCACTGGTGTTCTTACCTATCTGCACATGCCTGGATGTGTCCATGGTAATGCTGTTGACCTTGATGCTGTTATATGTCACATATCAACACAGACACAGCCTTACTGGACTTGAGCAGTGACAATGCACACATACGCATGGACACCTGTACATGCATGTGTTTTGCCATATACATCTGCACAGCACTGTACAGCTGTTCAACATCCTGCCATGGATCGCCTGTGTTGCACATGTGATAGACATGGCACAAGGGCTAGTCGGACGTCATTTGCAGGGATGGTTATTAACCATAGCATCTACGGGCAAGGTTTCCTAGCTGTAACAGACAGCCATTATGCTACAGCGAGGTGCATCAGTGCCACATTACTGATCCAGACAGTTGATGCTACATCTACCATGTGGCCATCACACCATGTATGACTGGGATGACATGTGCAGCTTTGATGGACAGGGTTGCATGATTTGGTAGGAGTATGTCACATGTATGGCACAGGGATCTGTCCAGCATGTGGTGATCCTAGTATTAGGATGGTGGCTGTCCATAACGTATGTCTTACAGATCAGGATATGGACATGTAGCATATCCATCATCATGGTGTAGCAAATGTCTTTATGCAAGGTAGACAGCATGCTGCATAGTGGAGGTGAGGATTGTGTAGGCTGGTATCGCCCATCCACGCATGGTCATTACCTCTTAAAGGTGGTATGTGATCCAATATTGGTCACCCCAGTGCTGTATATGCCTGTCCAATGATCTCCGTGCTCATGGATGGCACCCTGTCATGACATGGGTATCTCGTATGACTACCTAAGGGGCCTGGAGACGTCACCAAGTCAGGGAGGTGTACTGCACAGCACCATCCCTTACACAGTGCCCATAATGTTGACCACAGCCTAGGTGGTAGTTAATGGGTACAGGGATGTTCACCTAGTGGTGACAATGCTGATATCAACCATCAGAATGTGCACATATGTCACACACCTCACCCACACAGCCCATTCTGTATGTTGTTCACAACACTGACACAGCTATTCCTCATATGTCGGCCATTCACATCCTTACATACACAGATGCCTAACATTTGTCTGTGTGGTATGGGCTATAATGAGGGTGGAGTACAACACATTAACCCTGTTCTACTGTAGCTGGCACTGGTGTGATATGCACATGTCACTCTGGCACCTTTTGTAGTTGTGAGTCTGTCAACAGGCCACTGGTAGAACACTCCTGTGACATACAAAGGTATTTGTAATCAAATATCTGTACTGTCTTGTCCATCTGTACTGCTAACATATACAGTGATAATGGTTCATGGACATGCACACCATACTCAGCAGGGTTATAGTGCGGTGCCACCCATTATGACTGCCATCACCACTTGTGGGTTATTATCCAACACCCTATCTGTATTGTATGGTCATGCTAGGCACTTGTTCAGAACTTGTGAGCATGTCATGAGCTACTGATTAATATTGCACCCATTCCACACCATTTCACACAGGTACACTGGCTGTCCTAAAATTTCCAGCTTGCTTATGGTACAACAGCTGTTGTACACACGTAAAGCACATATCCTGTGAGACATGGTTGTATATACAGGCATGTCCAACTATCACATACCAGTGCTATTGCCTGTCTATATGATGGATATGTCGTACATGTGGCAATAGAGCAATTGTCGTATGTACACATTCAATGCTCACCTCCCAGCATACAACACTACAGCCTGTGGGGGATGCACTTATGCAGCCCTGGTGGGCGTAATGCTGTCACCAACCCTGACTGCACCTGACAGTCATGTGGGGATGTGTAACATTTGCAACACACCCCACTCATCACATAGTCTCACATGATCTCCACCACAGGCCACACATACGAGGACAACTTGTGCAGTACCTCTCCATACTCTGTGTAGGCACCAGAGGCAGCCCCCATCACGGAACACAACATCACCAATGTATAGCCCACAGACTCATGTGTGCCCATCACATACAGCCAATAGGGTGTTATAACATACACAATACACCAGTCATAGGTGACTCTGTAGGCGGTCACACTGCAGTTCCACACAGCAGGCTGTACAAGGCAATAGTTGCTTACATCTTGCTGTCGGGTAACTGGTTCTGCAACATTTATTTTTATTTTTTTTTATTTTATTTTACATTTGTTGACCGGGCTAGTCTAGTTGGATATATGTCCATTTTCAGTAGAGGCCCAGGGAGATAAGCTCCGCTTTTATAATTTTAATGATACTAAGTTAAAACCATTAAGCACTACATGTAAACATAATAACATAATAATAAGATAAAACATTTTTGACATTGATACTGGTGATGTGGTACAAAAAGTGATGGAATGACAAAGTATTGTAGAACATGACATTCATGAAGTATACAATAAACATGTACAGAGAGAGGGATTAAGGAGGGATTAAGGCTGTACAATTGCCAGTTCCCGTTCTGCCGGTGACTATTATTGGAAACTGTGCAAGACAGGCAGTATAGAAGCAGCAAGAGCCTTACATGTGATCTCTACTCACCTGTATAACCGATGCACCCATGCCACACCTCACCAGGTACGATGTGACTGTCATTCTCCATGTTAGTGTGACTGCCCTGAGATGCCACTTCACAGACTACGTGTGCAGGGACATGCAATAGCTCACCAGTCTTGTAGCCCTGAAGGTGTGGGCCAAGCCCTGGGGAGCATTATGCATTCATCCGGACTTGATACCACTGTACAACGACTGACTGTGTCACGTCAACAGTTGCCTATGCTTCTGCTGTCATTCCACAGGCATCTAGTATCTGTCCGCTTTGACTGACCTGGTCAAACACAATGCTTTGGCACAGATGACCTGCACCTGTTAGCCCTGGGAGTAGAGATCACATGTAAGACTCTTGCTGCTTCTATACTGCCTGTCTTGCACAGTTTCCAATAATAGTCATCGGCAGAACGGGAACTGGCAAGCAAGACATGGGGTCATGTGACACAATGCTTGCATCTTCCTCTGTGATGCACGCAGGCAAGGCACACCTTATAATGTACCACTCCAATATCTCTGCAGTGAATGGGACCTGCCTCTAGGCTCTGCAGAGCACACCTGCAATGCCAGGTTATCGACAGACCATACCTTTCAGGCACATACCTGGACCGGCATACCCACAGCTGAGGTGTTCCCATATCCCACTATGTTGTACACACATCCTGGCTAGTTACTTAGCACAATGCATCAGAGGTGCTCCACGTGCAACTAACTGTGTCCGGTACCGCTATACACATTGTAACAAGCTACAGATTCAACAACATACCCCACGGTTACCAGACCTCATTTGTTGGTGTACTGGACAGTAGGGCTCAGACAGCTACTAATGATGTGTGACTGACACTACCCCACACTTAACTGGGATAGACACTCATGTACCCATACATCCATGAGTCATAACCTCCACTCGGCTGGATCAACCCATACACACCACCTCCATGACCAACATTAACCTTGACATGAACACTACCAACATGTGACTGGTGTTCCACACCTGGGGTTATCCCCTCATTGGTAGATTCCGAACATATGCTACTCAACCTTGTTAGCCACATCCCGGCACCACACCCTTCACGGCATACACAGTACATGAGTACTACAACACCTACTACAGAAGTCTTATGACAGCGGTTGTTAACGTCATGACACCTGTGCAGATGAACGATGCACACATACAAATGCTGAAACATACCCCAGTGCACTTCATTAGCACGTACATGACTGCATGGATCATGCTATTCCACACAGAGCCATGATGGTACACACCAGATAACAGACGCCACTCTGGTGGTCAAATTCCATGGACATAATGTACAACAACAGGTGGAGGCTGTTGCACAGTGGTGTACAATCCCATGGGTGGGGTAGCTCACTGGTCAGCCTCGGTAGGGCCACAGGATCCCTCATCACATACTCCAAGACTAGCTATGTAAACATTACTGCAACACATTCCGGGATGTACCACAAGGCATTATGGTGGTATGTCAGTAGTCGATGGCAACACCCACATCTGCTCTCACATACAACAGTCACTCGGGAACATTACAGACGCAGGTGATGTTGGCAACATGCTGGCGGATGGATTCAATGCTAACATTACACCCTCTCGCTCACTACAGGGCCACAATCCATGCAGGAACATTGCGGTGTCCCTGCGGTCACACCTACAAAGTACTAACCTGCACTCTATATGTCCTGGGACATTGGCCCCAAGTCACCTTCCAAAGTCCCAGGCTGTGATGTCCACAAACCTCTGAACGACATGTCTCCCCACTAGGCCACCATATTCAGTAATAGCCTTGTATCAGACATTGTGGCCCCTGAATGGCACACAGCAACATTTATCACACTCCACACAGGTGGAACCACAATGCAGGAGTGGGACTATAATCCTACACACCTGACTGGACTGTTCTGCATGGCTATGGGGCACATCATCAAGGATGTCATTCACAGAGACATTGTTGGGCTCCGGTCCTTTGATGCCACCCGGGTTGGACTTGTTAGGGCCAGAGCATGGCCCCTACACCTGGTGGACCACTTTCATACAGTTACCAAGGTAGGTGATGATGGTACGGGAGTCCACACATCCTACATTGTCCTCTTATTGCCTTTCAGCACCGTTCTCCATTCTGGTATTGACAACATACACATCCACCTGCACATCGTACCCTATGTCTCAGGATGTTATGCAACATGGCTCATGGACAGGACACGCGCAATGAGGGTGCATACCATAGTACCGACTGCCTTTCAGTTACATTTGGCATACCACAGTCCTCAGTCATAGGGCCCCTCATGTTCAGTATATGCTTCCCTGAGGTACAGGCTAGCACAGATGGACTTTCCCTGCCTAACTTTACAAACCCCTGCATACAAAGCGCCATGATTGATCCACCAGCTGATACTGACTCCATCCATATGGGTGTCACTGAGACAGATACCTGATATGAATATCGTGGCCTCAAGCTGCATGACACAAGGTGCATGAACATCACCTTTGCATTACACCATTCACCCACTGACTATCACATAGGTGGTAGTCCCCTACATACATGTCACATTGTTCATGTCTGTAGTACACACGTATGTCACACCCACTCCTGTGATTACCGTATTGCCACTGTTGTGTGGATATCCTTCTACGTGGCCACACTTATCTGTACTGGGTGTGTAGCTGGTACATAGGCACCCATTGTACCTCTGAACTCAAGACTTCTACACACATTCAAGGGTACACCACCCCATTTAGGGTGTACCTTACACAACAGCTACAGTTTTACATACCACAACATTAACACGCCATGACGTTTATTGAGCTCCGACAGTTAAAGTATGCGGCTGAACTACGGACACCACGTCTGTACACATTTGCATATTACATACTCAGGGGTGACCTCTGCTGAACAGACAGGGCCCATGTCCACAACAATATTAATGGATATACTCCACATACGCGACATAAGAAAAAGCCACTGTGAGCAACATGCTCATGGATATGTGCACACACACAACAATGAGTGGGATGTGCTTGAGGGTTACATTCCCAAAAAGGACACTCACCATGCTTTGGAACATGAGTCCTATGTACATCACGCAGGGACACTCAGTAGCACTGTTCATGTGATACCTCCCTTGGTGGTTGGGAGACACATTTACGCCAGGGATCACTGAAGTGGCTGTACTGTGCAGAGGTGTAGGTAACACATGGCTCTGCTGTTCACAGGACACTACCCTAGAGAGGTGCCACTGGTGTGAACACTGTAGTTGTGCTTACACATAGACTTGCCAGACTGCATAGTACCCCACTATGAACCTGTGAAGCTATTACATGTCCTTTGTGCATGGTTACTTGGTATCCCTTCCATTTAGATTAGCTATCATGCTATTACAATGTCCCATGCCTACAAGCCATATGTATCCTGTTATTGTCCATGCCAATAGAAGATACATTTGGTATGCATGATATGCCTGTTATGCTGTGTAGAATATCTGACATATCTACCTACAATACTATACATTAGACATATTTCACATAGTATCCCATAATGCAAAGCATACTTGCACAGTGGGACCACCTTAGACATGTCATTGTCATTATATGCCCATACACATGCCTACTGTGACAGTATATCAACATATACTATCCCCTGCTATGGCACGTACTTGTTGGACATACCCTACCACTGATGGCGGGTTGTATGGAATTGTTCTGTTTAAAGCCCTCATGTAGCATACCTTGGGGTGTCTGTGATGTGTACCTTGTGGCCCACTGCTGGATGCACAGTTGCTACAAGCGTTAGTATGCTCAGCAAGACATCACTACATAAATACCTTTTCCCACTGTATGCATTGCGGACACTTTTAATTAATGCAAACCAGGCTATACATACAGTAAATAATTAATAAAGAACATGCTATACATAAACTTACATACCGAGTGTTCTACATACCTTGTTATTGTTACGGACTTTCATGTCTATCTCTCTCACACAGCTTAAACAGGTATTTTGTATGAGCATATGGTTTCAATGTCTGGCAAGTCATCCTTATATACGTCGATACCTGTAACATGTGGTTTCCTCCTACCAATTGGTGTTCCTGACTGACTAATTACTTGCATATCAGCTGTGCAGCTACTCCATTCGCAAATTACGTGGCAACAGTGGGGTATAATTGAATTCTCCACTTGGGCGTTGCCCATTTGCCCTACCTTTGGGGAGACGGTCTGTATTGTGTTTTATGTGTAATTGCAACTGCTATGCATAGAGACAAGTATACTTTGGATTCATGTCGCCAGTGGATTGTGTGTGACAGCTAGAGTATGTGGTTCCACATGTGGGTGTACCTGTCATCTCAATGTCTGATAACGGACTATTGCAAACAAAACCTGTCACATCGCCATTTGTTCCATTATACAATGGCTGCAATTTTGCATGGCGCCTTTAATTGTGTCTCTCACAAGGTATGTTGATGGTTATGCAGATGTAATTGACTGACTGGATGTTTGTGCTGTTATTACGGTCTGTATTGCTATAGTTTCTAGTGTGGGGGATGTCGGTGGGTGTACGTAGCATATACAGGTTTGTGGGGCTTGCATTTCTACATAGTCCATATATATGTGTGTGAGCTCCATCCTTAATAAAAGAGCTATCAGTTAGTAGACTTATGTTACGGGATTGTACATTGGGCCGTTGTTAATTGGTTTCTATATAGTATGCAGGTGAGGTTGATACTTCCATACCTCCGGAACTGCAGCGATATGTAAAGGGATATGTCTAAATGACAGCTATCCCAAGTATTTCTGTCCCAGATATTTGCAGTCATTGCGGTTGTGTTGGTAACAGAACCTCTTTGCCATGGGTTGCCACCTTTTCATATGGCCATTGTTGGACACTTGCGGGACACACAGCGGTGTTTACAGGCCAACACATAGCCACGGTCAGTACACAGGCTAGCACATACTTTTATCCTCAATACATACCTATTGTTGTGGGACTTTGGCTACTTATCATATTGCATGTAACATTTACGTTTCTTACATACAGGCATAACTATTTAATGCAACTATTACATTATATATGGGACATATTAATGTCCTACAATCTCGGACATTTGCCCTTTGTAATGTTTTATGTCAGGACACACCTGCCCAGGGAGGGCTGTCCTCCTAATGTGGGACAGGTGGTAACCATATGCCTACAGCTAGCTATACCCACACCTACCATAATGATCTACCTCCGAGTTGGCACTAACAGACACATGATGCGGACACACACACACACACACACACACACACACACACACACACACACACACACACACACACATTACAGTCACATGGAGACGCACACGGCACCGTCAACATACACAGATTACGGCACTCACAAACACAGTTAAACACAGTACCTACATGGACCGCAACACCAGCAGCGGTAACTAAATGTCCCTTCATATCATCATACTATTACTCGCAGTTGTACTGTTCCAGTACTGTGTTCTTTTGGTCTTTCAGCCTCGTGGTTACACATGTTGGTATGTTACACATTCCATAGTTGTCGTTATCCTATTTATTTGTACCTCCAAGGTGTTATGACTGTCGTTGACCTATCTATATATATTTGCAGATATCGCTGAATCCGTATATATCAACATATATCACTCTATCGCCCTTTCTATCTGTATTATATGTATGTATATATGTGTACATATATATATATATATATATATATATATATATATATATATATATATATATATCTGACGGGGAAAGTGACAGGCAAGCTACACCTTTCATTGTGTACTTGTCGGTGTATACTGTTTCCTGGACTCCGCACGTTTGTGTCTGTACCTGTCACATTACACACCTGCCGTAGGTTGGGTTACCAGCTGTCCCACTCTGCGAGGGACAGTCCCGCTTTGAGCAGTTGTGTCCTGCAAAATATTTGTAAACATGGCAAATGTCCTGAGATTTTAGAACATACTTATTTCCTATAGTTTATGTGATAGTTGCATAAAACAGTTATTCTGTATCTGAACCACCTATATGTTAAGTAAACATTACAAGAATGAGCTTTTATCTCGGCAACACAGTGAAGTTCTGAATTTTGTACTGGCCAGGTGTATGTGTCAGCCTGCAAACATCTGACATATGTCCCACATTGGTCATTTGAAGAGGTGGCAACCCTACCACAGGTACATCTTGGCTAGCAATAGTGTTAGGTGATTCTGTACATGATTGCGTGTTCTACTCCTGGCAGTGGTCGTTTTACCCTTCAAAGCAGGTGCTATTAGTACAGGGGTGAATAATGCTGGTTTCACCTGTTCTGGACATCATTGACTGTGATCTGTGCGATATTCGGAGAAGCTTATCCCTGTTTCACGCATATCCATATAGTTATATTTCAACGTCGCTTACCAGCAGTGGGCAATGCATATTCCCGCTAATGTGTGCTACACATATGATCTGATGACCTGCGTCCGACATGCATTACTCATGCCTTCGGGATTACGTTACATCCCTTGCAGGACGTGGGACTGGGAACATGCACGACGGTCACTGTATTTAACACATGGCCCTCTGGGATTTGTACATGTGTTATGTCATTTTGTACGTGGAGTATACTACGGCTGTTACTCCATACTGCACTCACATGGGTAACTCAGTTAGTTTACATATTGATGAGTCCAGTTAATGGTATGTCCATGTGATGTTTACTGGATGTGCTCCAGCATTGGGTATGTATACCACAGTGAGCCACACACGATACTGTGCTACACCTTCAAACGACTGTAGGTGGAGCATGCTGGGGTGACGAATACCTGTCATGGGTACACCCCATGCCTTGACACAACATCCATGATTATATTATGTGGAGCCCCTCATTAACGCAGCAGGGACTCCGTGCTGAGTGTGTGCAGAACAGTGCTTACACACATGTGCTCCCATGATTGCCTCTACACCACTAAGCGACAGTTGGTTACTCGATGTTGTGGCGACAGCGGACACTGTTTGCCCCGTTTGGTGTATGGCCTCTGACAATCGGCTGTGTACCTACCGATGTACCTGGGAACCTATACACACAGCACCACCATATGCTGATAGGTGCATGTACTGTTCAGGTGTTGACATTCTGTTTTCCAATAGCTTTTGTGTGTACAATGTTTGAGGGCTGCCTATGTTGGATTCACACAGTGGGCCACCTATACATTACAATTTACAGGAGGTTGTGTTTGTGTGCCATCCATTTTACTGTGTGTGCAGGTGGAGTGGTGTGTCAGTCCGTAGGGGCCTACACTGTCAGACTATGTGCTATATGTTCCCTCTTTGCCAAGGCGTAGGCATATTGGGCACACCTCCATCTGCCTACTGGGGCTGGCACAATGTGTTCATGGTATGAATCCCTCTGTGCCTGTGATGGCCTTCACAATTGCAGTGGGCTATGAGGGCCTTCACCATTTTGTCCCTGCTGCAGCTGTTTCCGCAGGATCATATTATGTAACATGGCACATACTATGACAATGTGGGCACATGTGCCTGGAAAGTACTGCAAGGCTCCACCAGATGTGTCCAAGCACCTGAACCATGATTTCAGCATCCCGAACACATGCTCTATGATGATTCTGGTTTGTGCGTGTGCCTCATTATGGCATTCTTGCATGAGTGTGTGTGCATTTCTGATGGGAGTCATCATCCACGGCTCCAGTGCATAGCCAGCATCCCCCACAAGATGGACATGTGGGATGTCCCCCCTGACAAATACCTGATACAGCTGTGAGGCATGCCAGATATGGGAGTCATGGTAGCTTCCAGGGCTGCCAGCACACACATCCATGATAATGCCCTGGGCATTGCACATGACCTGGAAGTTGATGGAGTGGAATCCCTTGTGGTTTATGTAGTGCCTACCATGCTCACCGGGTGGTGACTTGATTTGTATGTGTGTGCAATCTATCGCACCCAGTACCTCCGGGTAGTGTGCAACACGGTGGAAGTGACGCATATTGCTGGCCAACTCCTCCTGAGTTCGGGGGAAGTATATATGCTCATTGGCATGTGGTAACATGGCATCCAGGAACTGGTGTAGTATCCTGGATGCTGATGCTTGTGAGATCCCCATTATATCTCCAGTTGGCCTTTGAAAGGTACCTGTGGCTAGTATTCGCAAGCTTACACATACCTTCGTGTCCACTGGGATGGGTTCCCCTCTGTTGTTTCTGGTTCTCAGTTGTGGCCGGCCCAGCTCCACTATTTGCTGTAAGATGTCCCTGTCCACCCTGTAACACTCTACTATCTCCAGATCATGTAGCCCCTGGTAGGTTACCCTTGGTCTGAACAGTCTTCTCCTCCTCCGGGGCCTGCGGTGGTTGTCGGCATCATCCTCCACAACACCATCAGTCTCTAACACATGCTGATGAATCACAGCTATGGCAGCTCCCAACATGTACATTTTAAAAGTCCCCCGTGTGTTTACACCTATGGTGCGGTGTTTGGGAATACACAGGTGTGTGTAGGGTGCTTTCACACTTTATACTATTGTGCTGTGAACACCGATGATGTCATAGGGTGTGTATGTATGATCGTAGCTACAGGATATCTTATGTGTTTTACTACCGGAACTACTATTGTGGTGCCTTTGGTGTTGAATTACATTTGGCTGCCGTGGATTACCTCTTGACCTTCCCTTTACATTTCTGCACGTTCCACCTACCATTTTCTGGCATGCATCCAGCAGCCTGCTTTCATTTGTACTTTCCTAGACCTGGCGTATCTTGCGTAATGTGTGCTATTGCCAGTCTACTGTCAGTTTGCTTTGCTCTGCTATGACAGATCTCCTATCTTTGCAATCCAATGCCTCCCCCTCCTTTCTTTGCATTCCAATGCCTCCCCTATCCTGTTTTGCAGGTTTCTGCAAGCAGACTTGTCAGCTGCCGTCGATTGGCCACCGTGAGTTGATTGGTGTTGATTGCTCATTAGTACTCCAATTACCCTACTTCGGCATTTCCTTCTTTTCTTCCCCTGACCTTCCTGTTTGTGCTATTGTTCGCGGCGCGTGCATCCGCTTACTGGTTTTGGGCACGTTTTCATCCTCGTACACATGCGCTTTTGGGCACCATGTGTGCTGTCAGCTAAACGATTCTATACCTTCCTCCCCACCCCTGTCCTGCAGCTTTGCTTAGCAACAGCCAGGCCAGATTTGCATTGCTCCACTGTGCTTACTGCTACGGTGGCACACCCCTCTGCTGATGTCATGTATCTCCTCTGAGCCACTCCTCGGTGTTATAGTGCTGTGCCGTATGGTACAACCTTCATCCAGCGGGACATTTGCGATTCAGTATTATCTGCCTCATTTGCATGGCATTGACTACTAATTCATAGTTTCCACGCCGAACACTGTCGCAGGCCCTTAGCAACCCTTACACCTTGGTTGTGGTGTTCCATGCCTACCATTGTGTATTATGGTGTACACCTGATTTGTATTACATTGTGATTTTATGACATTTTTATATAATTTCTTTATGTTCCAGTTTGCGCACACATGCCCTGCGGTTGTACTGTGCGTTACTGTGGACATGACATTAAATGTTGTTTTTTAGGTGTTGTGCATCTTTTCTTATGCCATTGGCTGTGTATTTAGCCATTGGCATATGTTAACTTTGTAATACATGAGTCTGGTCCACTTCCATAGCTCCGATGTTCTGTTTGGGAAAATTTAAACCGTGTTTTTTGGTTTACATTTCCGTGGGCTTACGCTACACCTGCACCACTTCATGAATCACTATCTGCATTCATTTGCATGGTGCGACACTGCGCATGGGGTGATTAGCATACCTATGCCGAGGGCTGCGCAGTTCTGGCATACGCCGGTAGTGCATGTGGTATTGGATTGTACCTGAATCGCTCGACGGCCATATTTGGTGTTATTCCGCTTACACTACACCTGCGCCTGGTGCAAGCTTCATGAATCCTGGGGTTAGTCTATTTTTTTTGGTCTTCAGTTTTATATCTTCTCTTTCTATTCTTTTTTCATATAAATTTTAATATTCCATTACACAATTCCTTACAGTTTAATCCTTAATTTAACCACTCATTAAATATCCGTATTAAATAGTTTTTCTACAACTTTTCTAGATTTTTAAACATTTCAAACCTAATACAATCTGGGCCTGATTTTGATTCTACATTTAACTGTTTAAATATTTAATTCCCATACTGTAATCTCTTTTCCAAGTTCATTGTTATTTTCTTCAGAAAATCTTTTTACTTTCCATTTCTTTGTATCACATTTCTTATTGTTTGTACTGTACATCTCTTCCACATAATTTACAGTTTTCATAATTTGTTGCTAACTTTTCTTAATATTAACTTCTTTATCGTTCACTTCTCACATTGTGCTACTATCTTCCTTTAGTAGCTTGCTTAAAGTGAAACTTATTTTCTATTTTGTAGAAAATACTTTTATTTATACATCAATTCTTTAATTTTCTCATAGCTTTTCTTATAAATCTCTTTTTCTTTCTCATAATAATCTGTGTTGTTACATATATATTTTATCATATTCCTGTTTACTTTCCAGAGATGAATAACTTTCTTTGTATTTTCTTTTGAAAGCAATCCACCATTCCAGTTGACATATCATTGTAATATGATACCTCTATAATTGCTTTATATCTTTCCTTCCTTTTTCATTCTGCTCCTTTTCTCTTATTCTTTTTATACCGTTTCCTATCCTGATATACTCTTTATTACTTTCCAACCATGTTGCCAAATGATCTGAGAAAACTGTTATAATTATTTCTTCTTCCATTATATATATTCCCTCTCATATAAAGAAAAAATAGTCTGTTGCAGTTTTTTTATAATACTCCTCTTGTAAGTTCGTATTTGATTATTCTATAAAGTAAGTTTTCCACATGTTATTACTTCCATCATCTTTTTAACATCATTTCCTCTTTTCTTTTTATGTAATCTTAAATCACAGTTAAAATCTCATGTGATTACTATGTCCATGTTTGCAAAACATAATCCAATATTTTATGAAATAAATTCTCCCTTTCTTTACTAATTACATATGCATATGTAACAATGATTCTATATACTTTTTCTTGCCATCTTATATCTATAATAGTTGTTCATCCCACTGTAACTAATAGAATATCCAGAATCTTTACTATCATTCTACATAAACTTGCTATTTCTGAACAATATTCATTTTCCATCTTCCATATTATTTCCCCATCTCATAATTGTTGTGCTCGTAGTCTTTCTTCCTTTTTTAATTTCTCCAAATCTTTTTGGTTTCTAATGCCATGATGGAAATGGACCCTATTCCTAAGTCAATGTATGATTATAGTTCATGAAATTAGTATTGTTTCAGTCTTTGATGTCAGCCAGAAGTGGTCTTTGCAGCACCCTCAATGTGCCCAGTAATAACTCCATCTGCAATTCGTATAGAGTTACATGTATCGGTAACATATCTAAGTACGATTGTAGATTCTTGTTTTATAAAGCCCATTGCTCCTACTACTATTGTAACCGTCTAAGTATCTTTCTTCCACATTGCTCTCATTTCTGCCTGCAAATCCTGATATTTTATGACTTTGTGTCTCTCTGTATGCAAGACACTGTCGTCACTGGGTGTAGTGATTTCAATACTCAATGCTACTTGTATTTTCTTTTCATGGACCACTATATCTGGTTTTCTTGCATCTCCCTTTTGTACTGTTGTTAATGGGTGATCCCATGTGATGTAGACTTCATTTTCTGTGATGCTTTGTGGCTCATGTTTCCAGTGTTTTTCAGCTACTTCAATATCTAATGTTTGCACAATCCCCAGTGCAACAGTCTTGCCACATTATTATGCCTTTCAGTATACAGTCCTTCTGCCATTAGTATGTCACAACCAGCAACAAGGTGTGCAACTGTTTCCAATTCTGTTTTATAAAACCTACATATGTTCAATGGACTTTGTGAGCCAACATGTACATAGTCCACGATCTTGGACCACCAATATTAACCTTTCATCCTTTGGTTTGAATTTGCCTCTCCTTAACCACTCCTATGTTCGATCCTGATCAACATGAGTTTTTTTCAGGAGTTGTCTATACTTGCAACTATATTAATGCATTATCCACATTTCTTGCCTTCTCATCTGATCCTTCACATTATACTTTTTCTTTTGTTTTTTTGGCACATTCAGTTGCTGCCTGATTTTTATCTATTTCTGTTTTGACTTCCATTCCTGCTTGGTGCCGATTAGACTAAACAGGGAAGTCATCTTAGATTTATTCTCTTCATGTTTCAAAACATTCACTATGCTTGGGTCTTGTGGGGTCAGCATATATGTATGCAGATTGTAGATCTAAATATGTAATCACTTTCAAGGAGGCCCATACCTCCTTTGTAACTTGGAATATATAATACTGGTATGCACTGATTTTTATAAATCATTTGATGAGCATGAAGCATCCTTTTTTTTCCCTGTCTAATCTATCAATCTATCCAACACCTTTTTGTGGCCAGTCAAACACTCCAAACCTGTAAGTTAGAAAAGGAAGAACAACCTGGTTTATAGCTTGAGCTCTGTTCCTAAATGCCAACTCTGTTTCAGGATTAATTTAAGTCTTCTAAAATATTCCTTGCTAAGTTTTGTTCACATTTGTTCATGTTTTATTGTTGATCTTTCATCAATTCCCAAATATGAATACACTCCCTCTTGTTCAAGTTCTTTTATATCACATTCTTGTCTCAAACTGATGTTTTCTTGGTGCTGCAGTTTTCCTGCTTTAAAGGTTGCTTTTCAACATTTATCAAGGCCAAATGCCATTCTTATACCATCTGAAAAAGTCTTGACTTCTTGCAGTTGTGCTTTCAGTTCATCTGATGATCTATACATTTTTTAATCATCAACAAATGGAAGATGAGAAGTCTTTATACTTTTTTGCTTTCTGGGCGCCAAATTAGGAGCCATGATCTAATCTTTTAAGCAGACAGCTTAATGGGTTAAGGGCAAAGCAAAAGAGCAGCGGTGACAGAGAGTCACTCTAGAATATCCCCTTTTGGATTTTTATCCCTGGAATAATAATTTGTCCTTTATCATGGCTTAACTTCAAAGTGGTTTGCCACTGTTTCATGGTCACTGTGATGCAGTTTATCAGTGTAGGGTGCATCTTATACATTTCTAAGCACTCTTTTATCCATAAATGCGGGATACATTCAACTGCTTTTTTGTAGTCTATCTATGCCATCATTAGATTCTTCCCCTTTCTACAGTTCTCCACTATGACTTTATTTAACAACAAATGACTCTTTGTTCCATATGACTTTCTATTATCCTTTTGTTCTATTGCCATAATTGAGTTTTCTTCTAAATGACTATAAACTCTGTCAGCATCAATTCCAGTGCATAGTTTATATGTCATCAGAAGGTAAGTTACTGGTCTATAGTTGTTAGGGTAGATTGCAGGTTCACTCTTAAGTAGGAGCATTGTTTTTTTCTGTTGTTAGCCAGGCTAGTGTCTGTTCAGGGTGTGCATATAAATAGTTCTTACTCCTGGCTAAATCTTCATGTAAAGATGTTAATACATTTAGCTAGGAGTTAGGTACTTCATCTAGGCCAGGGGTCTTCCAGTTAGAGGCTTTTCTTAACTTTGTTTCAATCTCTCTGGCCATTATTTCATCTCATTTCATATCCTGTACATTTGAACTTCTTATTTTTTCTTTTACTTCTTCTATCCATTTAAGATCTTTGTTATGTGCCATAGGATCTTCATAACTATTTCTCCAAAATGTATCTATTTCTTCTTTTTTTGATGCTCTTTCAATTCCTTTTATCTTGTTTCCCAGTTCTCAATAACACCTTTTGGGTCATCAATAAATTGCTTATTTTGTAATTTTCCTTTATATTTAGCTATGTATCTTCTAAGTTCTTCTTCCTGTGCTGATATTTTTAGTTTATTATTTGCAATAGTGCATGATAAATTCTGATCCATTGTAATACTGCACATTGCTTTTATCACATCTATCTTTCTGAGTTTATTTGTTAATCTGTTCTCACTTCTATACTCTTCTAACAGTGACACTTCTTGTCTTAATTGCTTTATAGTTTTCTCTAGTCAATATTTCCATGATGGCATTCGATTTTTCCCCTTCCTTTCCCTAACTACCCCATATTTATGCAGTAAGACTTAATCTGTTATTTAGCTGCACAGTAATATATCATTTTAAATTTTGTTAGATCACATGAATCTATATGGACAGTCCTAATTACTGTGTTTATTTGCTTTATCAAACTTCTAACTTCATAGGATCATAGGAGGTTACTAGGCTAATGGCTCTGGGGCCCTTACAAGCCTAGCCAAGAGTTTATCCACAGAAAAGAAACCTCAGTCAGTAACTGTCAGAAACTGTCACCCCCTGCCAATGAGGGGTAAAGGTGGAACCCCTGGGACAAATTTGTGGTTTCCCATCCATGCATCAAGGTTGCACTTGAAGACAGTCAGCGAGATACACTGTCTGACATGTATGGGAAGTCTATTCCAGAGATGGGGCAACCTCTGGGAGACAGACCTGTCTCTCCAGCAGGTTTTGTTGATGTCACATATTAAATTTAGGACTTTCGAGTGGGTAGTGTTTGAGGAGTTAGACTTACAGATATGGAGTGTCTCTAGTAGGACAGGGTCTGGGTTTCCTTGTAGGTGAGACACAGATCACCTCTGAGCAATCTGTATGATACAAAGTAGAGTGATAGTGATTTGATCTTGTTCACATAGGACAGGTGTTGGAGGCCATGGATTCTCTTTGTGAGGTATTTTTGTGGCCTTTCCAGCTGGTGCAGGTGTTTGTAGAGGTACACATCAAATGGGACATTATACTCAATTATAGGCCTAATGAGGGAGGAGTACAGAGAGGTAATAACTTCCTTTTTTCTGGATGCAATTCCTTTACTTATGAGAGGAACCAAATAAAAGGCTTTTCTGACCACTGCTGCCACATGATGGCAGAATGTGAGATTGTTGTCAAGCTGAGTACCCAGGTCTCTCACCACAGGTTGTGTGCTAAGGGGGTTGCTGTTGATGTGGTAATCAGTAGGGGTCATGTTTTTGCTGAATTGTATGATAATACTTTTTTTGCATTTAACATAAGGCCATGACTTTGGCACCAGTCATTTGTTGCTGTGAGACGCTCTTGCAGTATGTTAATATCATTTGGGTAGTCAATTATAACACCCAACTTACAATCATCTGCAAACTTGGTCAGCCACAGACCCTTTGTCTTTGCCTGGAACTCTAAGAAGTAGATACCAAACAGTAGGAGTCTGAGGACTGATCCCTAGGGAACACCTCTATTGACAGGTCTGCTGTTGGAGGTGTTGAAGAGACAGGGATTTATGCCAAGTTGAGTTAGCTTTTTGATGATGCCCCGAGTGGAGGATTGTGTCAAAGGCCTTGGCCAAATCAAAATAAGCTGTATGTATTGACTTTCTCTCATCCATGGCCTTGGTGACATTCTCAAGGAAGTCAACCAAGTTCAACAGGCAAGATCTGCCCCTGATGAATCCAAATTGTGTGGGGTCAAGTGCTTAGAGACTGCCTATGTCCTTGTTTATGTGATCCATAATAATACACTCCATGGCTTTACAGATCAGACCTGTCAAGCTAATGGGGGTGATAGTTTCCCAGGTCAATAGTGGCACCACCTTTGTGCAAGGGGATAATAATGGCAGTTCTCCACTCTGCTGGAATGAAGCCTGTAATCGGGCTGTGGTTGAATAGGGTGCTCAGTGCTGGAGATGGTGCAAAATACAGCCTGGGATACTATCAGGTCCCATGGAAGCTGTGTTCTTTGCCTTGGGTAGGGCTTTTAACACTTGATCTACAGAGATGTGAGGGGCAGGACAAGTAACAGGTATGTTGAATGGGACTTTGGAGGATAGGTGGTACAGTTTGCACTGAACCTATGAGCTAGCAGGTTGGTTAAGTCAACAGGATCAGTGTAAGTGGTACCTTTAAGTACTAATTCAGAACAAACCTGGGCTTTGCCATGGAGGTTCCTGATGTAGCCGAAGAAAGCTTTGTGGTTTCCTTTTGTTTTGCAGGCTAGTTTCAATTCATAATTGGCTTTGGAGGTTTTCACTAATTTGCTTGTTGAGGCTGAGGAGGGAATTTTTCCAATTTGGAATTTGTTCCTTTTTACCCTTGGACAACAGTTTCTTCCTTTTGTTGTAAAGCGTATTGATAGAGGATGTCCACCAGACAGGTTTGTGTTTCCTTGAGGAGAAGTTTTAGTTATGTTGGGTATGGCTGAGTTCATGTAGTTGTACAGGTGCTTGTAAAATGCACTGGTGTACTGTTCAGTATAGTTGTCTGTATCCTCTGAGGGTTGTGTTAGTGATGTGCAGCTATTGATACCCTCCCTTAGGAGGTTGTAGTCAGCTTTTGAAAAGTTGTTTAGCCTGCTTACAGCTGGGGGGTAGGATACAAGCTTTGAATGAGACAGACTGATGATCTGATCTCACCAGGGAAGAACATAATATGGGAGTGGTGCAGTGGTCACCCATGTTGGTGAGCATCAAGTCCAGAATGTTATCTTCCTTCATCAGAGATGAGACTAGCTGATCTAGTACATTAGAACTGATACAGCCAATGAATCATTGGGTAAGTGCATTAGTGCAGGAATAGTTCACCCAGTCTATGGTGGAGTAGTTGAAGTCACCAAGGATCAGGGTGTAAGGGGCTACCTTGATGGAGTCAAGTAGGTCCAGGTAGGAGGTATGGGTATCCTGAGTTATGGAGGGGAGTCTATAGCTGGCTATAACTTGGATGGGTGTCTTGCCAACTTTTGGGGTTTTATTGACCTTCTGCTATCTATTTCTTTCACTGATCTTAATATATCTATCCATATCTGTTAAATCAAGCAAGTCTTTTCTTAGATCACCTTCTTCTAAACTGAGAGCACATTCTTTGTTCACCATTTCCTGGGGCACTCTACAAAAAGTTCCAAAGTTTCTTCCTGTGCCATGTTCTCTTTGGTTTCACTGTGTGTCATCTGTTGCTCTTTCATATTGGAGCTCACTGGCCTATCACTCCACAACATTGACTGTGTCAGAGTTGCCACAGTTTCCTGTTCTTTCCCTTGCTATATAGCTCCAACTGAACATTTGTACTAGTTTGGTATGTTCTAAAGTATCTTCATGTGTCAACTGAATAGATATGTCCTGCTCCACTGGTGTCTCCTTAATCTGAGTGTCCATTATGCTATCCTGTTGTGTTGTTATCTTAGTTAAAGTTTCTAAACTAAATCCTTCACTTTGCAGGTAATACATAACCTCAGTTTTATTTCTTTAACTTCTCCATTACTCATCCTCTTTTCTACTTTTCCACTTTCTTTTCTTATTTTTTGTATTGTAAAATGTTCCATATATGGATGTCTTTGCCTGTATTTCTCTTCAAATAGCTTTGCTGCTGCTCTTTTTGCATTGATTAGTTTTGCTTTCTCCTTTGTATAATTATTGCACCACATTAAATCTTCTTTTCTTTCCATTGTCCATATTTCTTCTTCAGATGTCTCCTGCTCCTCTTGTGGGGACTAATTGTTCCAGCACGCTGTGATCCTTCACTTTGCAAATATTCCATAATTTCAGCTTCTATTTTTTAACTTCTACTTGACTAATCTGCTGTTCTACATTCCCTCTTTGTAATCTTATTTTTTTATTGTGAAATTTTCCATAGCTGGAAGCCTTTACCTATATTTCTCTTTGAATATCTTTGGTGCTGCCTTTTTTGTGCTAATTAATTTAGCTTTCTCCTTTGCATAAATATTGCACCATATCAGAACGTTCTTTCTTTCTAATGCCCTTATTTATTTTCTATACCCTTCAAATGTCTCTACATTTTGTTCTTTAAATGTTCCTGCTTCTGTTTTTTTTTCCCCAATCAGCACAAGGTTTCTTGGTCTTTATAGTGCTTTCTTTCATGTGTCAAAATCCTTATGTCTTCCAAAATAATTATGTCAACATTACAACAATAAATATCATTCTAAAATGGCTATCCTTCTGGTAATATTTTTCATACTGTTAATATTCACAGAAAGCATTCTGAAATTAGTCCATTCTCTAATTCTCATTTAGAGGGTATCATCCAATACTAGCATCTTATGAGAAATACTTCATCCGTTTCCTTTTTTCTTTTCCTTTATATTAATAGCTTTACATTTTATTTTTCTATCTTTAAGTCTTCTAGTAATATAACTCTTTTTTCTTCTTACCATTTTTCAGCTTATATATTCTTTATCACTAACTTCTGATTCTATATCTAATTATTCTCCTTTATGGTCTTTTTCAGTACCTCCTTTTTTCTGCATTTTCACCTATTTCTATCTCACCTTCAATCCTTTAATTTATTTATTTACTTTTTATTTTATTTACATTTGTTTACTGGGAAAATCCACCTGGGCAAGTAACCATTTTCAGCAGAGGCCCAGGGAGAAAATCTCCAGATACAAAGAGCAAAATTTACAGTAATAGCATTACCTTCAGACATTTGAATGAACCATAAACATACATTTGAATAAACCATGAGAACATATTGCTGGACAGAAAAGTTAAAAATACAAGATACTAGTTCAGAAACAAGTTTGTTAAAAGGCACAGCAATAGGAGTTACATTATAAGAATATATCCAAATTACAGGAATACTATAAGTATTGTATGATATGAATAGAGCAGTGTTTGAGGGTAGTTAAAAGGGATTAATATGTATCACAGGGAGAAATGGTCTAGAAGAGGGAGGGAGGGGAGGGATTGACACATGATGGGATGAGGGAGAAAAAGGTTAAGTAACACAGAGAGAAAGGTAGATTTATAGGTTCATAGTTTCATAAGTATTTACTAGGCTAACGACCACAAGGGCCTTTTTAAGCCTAGCCATGCATCCTAAATTTCTGACAAGTTCTGGTACCCTTAATAAGTGTAAGTAGGGGCTTGGGAGATAAAACATTTACAGGTTACCTGTCTGCATCATAGACATTGGTGCCAAACCAGGGATGAATTTCCAGTTTCCCATCCAATTGTCCAAGTTGCACTTGAACTGGATTAGGACTGAACTCTGCTTCACATGGATGGGGAGCCTGTTCCATAAACGCACTGTCTCTGGGATACATACCTAGCTCTCCAGCAGGTCCCTATTTATATCACAGGCAAGGTTTAAGTATTTAGAACAGGTAATTCTGGTACTGTTTGTTTTGAGGATATGCAGGAGGTCCATCAGTGTGGGGTGTGACAATGTCCTGTATGCCAGGCATAGATCTCCCCTGAAAAGCCTGTAGGAGACAGAATACAGGGATAGGGCCTAGAGGCAGCCTGCATAGGACATTTTACTTATGCCCTGTATTCTTTTAGTGAGGAACCTCTGTGGATGTTCCAGTTGTTGGATATACCTGGTTAGGTACATACCAAAGGGGGCATTGTATTCAATGACAGATCTGATGAATGCCAAATATAGTGGAACAATAACTTCCTTGGACTTGGATGCCATACCTAAGTTGCTCAACATAGAATGAGTTCCTCACCACTCTAGACACATGGTGATCAAAGGTTAGATTACTATCTATGTGTGTCCCTACGTCCCTGACTACTGGGTCAACTCTAAGGGGTGTGTTGTCAATATGATAATTACCAGGGATGAAAGAATTCTGAAATGATACTATTATGCATTTTCTGGCATTTAGTTTTAGTCCATGACTCTGACACCAGTTGTTTGTCTGTATCAGCCCCTCCTGGACAACATTTGTGTCAGTGTGAGATTCAATGACAGCTCCTAATTTGCAATCATCTGCAAATTTAGTCAGCCAGTGACCACTGACATTGGCCTTGAGTTCTGAGAAGTAAATGCCAAAAAGAAGCGGTCCAAGGACTGATCCCAGAGAGATTCCACTTATGACTGGCCTCTTTGTAGAGGTGGACTCCTCAATTCTAATTTCCAGGGTCCTGTCTGTGAGCCAGTTGGCTATCCACCAGGTGACATACGAGTTTGTACCTAATCTCTTGAGTTTGTCAACAATGCTCAAATGGGCTATTGTGTCAAATGCCTTGACCAGGTCAAGGTAGGCAGTGTGAACAATTTTGGTCTAATCCATTGCTCTGGCGACCTACTCAAAGAAGTCCACCAGGTTGAGTAGGCATGATCTGCCTTTGATGAAATCAAACTGGGTTGGGTTCAGTGTCTGGAGGTTTACTATATCTCTATATTGATCATCTCCATGATAATTCTTTCCATGGCTTTACATATAAGACTAGTAAGACTTATGGGTCTGTAATTTCCAGGGTCTGTAGATGGCTCACCTTTGTGCAGAGGGATGACTGTTGCCTTTCTCCATTCATGAGGCATGAAGCCTGTTTGGAAGTTACAGTTAAATTGTAATTCCAAAGGCCGTGATAGGTCATGTTTCATGCTATTTAGAAGGCATCCTGGGATATTGTCTTGGACCACTGGCCCATTAATGCAGCGGTCTAGGTCTTAGAGAAAGCATTAAAAACCTGTTCCCTAGTGATAGTAGTAGGAGTTATATTTGATGATACTGCAGCTCTGTCTCCTGTGAGTCAGACAGAAATTTCTCCCACCCTCCCACCTGGTTACTGTTGTGTTCTTAAACACCACTGTCTTTCTAGTTGCCTGCCCCTTATGTTAATTTGACCATATATCTCATTTTCTCTCTGCTTTTACTGGCTGGTGTGAGTAAGCACAAAATTATCATTTTGTGAAATCACTCCCCTTCAACTATTTAAATGTATTGGCCATCCTACTCTATTCCATAGTACCAGAATACAGAATTGACCACCCCTTTCAATCTATCTTGCTGTTTTAAAAATAGTGACTCTCCACTAAAATTAAACTTTTTAGATGGGTAAAACTTAAGTTACCTACTTTCATGTCTAACTCCACTAGTGCACACTGTATTGTTTAAGATAAAATGTTTTTTCATCTTACCTTAAAGCATCTATTGCAAGGCCACCAGTTATTGGAGAGCCCACATTCTGCCTCTCAGTAGTCATCTTGGGAGTAGTGCTTTTGTTTTTCATAGTTTAATAGTTTCATAGTTTCATAGTTTAGTACTAGGCTATCTGCCCTGGGGCATTTGTAAGCCTAGCCATAGTGATGTGGCTTTTGCCACCCCATGAAATGATACAAAAATGCACAGAATAGATTTAGAATACTGTGCCTCTGTCTAGCAGTGACACAATGAAGGCCCCCTTATATAATAGAATTAGATTACTGTGCCCCTGTCTAGCAGTGACACAGATGTGACCCCTTGGGTAAACTTACGATCTCCCATCCACTCATCAAGATTTCTCTTGAAGAGAGTCAGTGAGGGTCTCTGCCTAACATGAACTGGGATCTTGTTCCAAAGCATGGGAAGCCTCTGGGTTATGAATCTATCCCTCCAGCATGTCCTATTCATACTTGTGCCAAGGTTTAAGTCTTTAGCTCTCGTGGTCCTGATATTTTTGGATTTTTTGAGGTGGAGCATGTCCATCAGATCCTGATTGGACATGGCCTTGTACATCAGGCAGAGATCACCTCTGAGCAGGTGGTATGCTACTGAATAGAGCTGGAGTTTCCTTAGTCTGGCAGAATAAGACATATGTTGGAGACCCTTGATCCTTTTGGTGAGGTACTTTTGTGGTCTCTCCAGCTGTTGCAAATGCCGGCTGAGGTACATACCAAATGGGGCATTGTACTCGATCATGGGTCTGATGAGGGAGGAGTATAGGGGTACAATGACATCCTTGGATCCGGATGTGAATCCCTTCATGATGAGGTGTGCAAGGTAGAATGTTTTTCTAACCACTTTGGCAATGTGGGTGTCAAATGAGAGGTCGCGGTCGACTTGGGTCCCTAGGTCTCTGATTACTTTTTCCATACTCAGTGGTTTGCTGTCTATTTGATAATTTGTGGGTACTTTGTTTTTCCCAAAGGGGATGACTGTACATTTTTTGGCATTTAGTTTAAGGCCGTGACTCCGGCACCTGTTGTCCATTTCTGTGAGGCCTTTTTGTAGGATGTATGTGTCCGCTGGTGTATCGACTATGGCACTTAGTTTGCAGTCATCTGCGAACTTTGTCAGCCACAACCCTCCCATGTTTGATTTAACATCTGAGAAATAAATGCTGAACAAGAGGGGTCCTAGGACAGATCCCTGTGGGACACCACTTGTGACTGGCTTTGAGTCTGACATTGCTCCAGTGATTTTAACTTTATGGGTTCTGTCATTTAGGCAGTTTGCAACCCATCTAGTGAAATAAGGGTTTACATTTAAGCTGTTGAGCTTATCTATGATGCCTGAGTGGGGTATTGTGTCGAAGGCCTTAGCCAAGTCCAGGTAGGCTGTATGGACTGCTTTGCCCTCATCAATGACTCTAGTGACAGTTTCGAAAAAGTCAACCAGGTTCAAAAGGCAGGATCTGCCCTTTACAAAGCCGAACTGGGTGGGGTCAAGTGTCTGTAGGTCCCCTATGTCTCTGTTTATGAGTTCCATAATGATTCTTTCCATAGCTTTGCAGACCAGGCTGGTTAAGCTTATGGGGCGGTAGTTCCCAGGGTCTGTAGAGGTACCCCCTTTGTGGAGTGGGACCACTGTTGCTGTATGCCAGTGTTCAAGTACATATCCTGTAGTAAGGCTAAGGTTAAATAGCATTTTTATCTGCGGGTTTAGCTCCTCTTGGAGTTCACGTAGCACGCAACCCGGGATGCCGTCAGGTCCCATTGATGCTGTGTTTTTAGCTTTGTTGAGGGTGGTTCTCACTTGGACATCTGAGATGACAGGGAGATTACATTCAGCTGGGATAAGTATTTCTTCTTTTGGGGGTGAGGGAGGGGAGAAATTTGCACTGAACCTGTCAGCCAGAATGTTGGCAATATCTGTGGGTTCAGTGTATTTTTTGTTGTTGTGAACTAACTCTGAGCATATCTGAGGGTTTCCGCCCAGGTTTCTAACATAGCTGAAGAAGGCTTTGTGGTTATCTTTAGTGTACTTATCGATTTTTCTCTCAAAGTTGGCTTTGGATGTTTTTATGAGAGAACGTAGTTTTCTGCTAATGTTGATCAGAGATGTCTTCCCTTTATGGGATTTTGCTCTGTCGTGCAGTAGCTTCCTTCTTTTGTTATACAATTTGTTAATGGCTGAGGTCCACCAGACAGGATGCTTGCCTTTGGTGGAGAGGGACTTGGATTTATTTGGGATTGCATGATCCATGCATTCTTGGAGATGTCCATAGAAAGCATTTGTGAAGGATTCGGCATTGTGGGATGTGGTATCCACTGGCCCAGTGGGCTTAAAGGATACCATTTTAGTCTTAAGAAGAGTGAAGTCTGCTTTTGAGAAGTTTTTCACTGTGGTCTTTTGTGCTGGGGGTGGAGGTGGGATATGTATATCCAGGGGATTAGTTTGTGGTCAGATCTCACTAGTGAGGGGTATACCGGTGTGGAGCATTTTGTCCCCATGTTTGTGATGATCAGGTCTAGTATATTATCTCCCCTAGTGGGAGAGGTGACTAGTTGTTCCAGTGCATTTGAATTTATGAATTCCAGGAACCTTTGGGCTAGGGTGTTAGGGCTAGAATAATGTACCCAATCTATGTTTGGGTAGTTGAAGTCTCCCAGTATGATGGTATTTTGTGATACATTCATATCCTCCAATGTCTTTAGGAAGGCTGAGTGGGGTTCCTGAGATTGGGAGGGTGGTCTGTAACATGCTACCAGTTGTATAGCAGTTTTGTCTATGGTTAGTTGCATCTGTATGGTCTCTGATGCTTCATGTGTTGCTACTAACCTGGAGGTGTGGGTGTCCTTGATGAATATGGACACTCCCCCTCCCTTTGTGGTTCGGCCCGGGTTTTGGGGCCGAAAAGCATGATACGAGGTTTAGCCTGGTAGCGCTGGGGTGCTCTCATTAGCCTTGAACCAGGTTTCAGTTACTGCACAGACGTCGATGTTCTCCATATTGAGGAGTGCATCGAGTGCCTGCATCTTGAGATTTAGACTTCTGGCGTTGAGCAGCATTACCCTTAGTTTTTTTCCATTTTTCTTTTCTAAGGAGGTGGGTTTGTCTTTTGAGCCTTGCCTAAAAAAGGCACTATGGGGGTGGCAAGAGCCTTAGCCAATATCCGGAGGCCCAGTGGTGACAGGTGCAAGCCATCCCTTGCGAAGCAGCGTGGCTTGTCCAGCATGTCATCCCAGGCAGACAGACATTGGATCCCCTTAGAATGACACCAGTACTTGAGCCAATTAATAAAGCTGATCATCTTGTCTTTGTACGGTGGCATCATGCTTGGTGAGGGCAAGATGCTGCTCAGGGTCAGGGTCATACCAGCCTGGGCTACATAATCAGAGAGCTCCTCTATGTCTCTTTTCATGTAGTCCAGGAAGGTATGTCTCAGGTCATTCATGCCAGCATGGACAATGACGGAGTCATATTTGTACTTGCTTTGGAGTGACCTGAGTGTGTGTGTTATGTGGCGGATCCTAGCTCCAGATAGGCAGCTCACAGTCACCCTCTCCTTGTTCAGCCTGGTAAGCGGGACATCAGTGTGTCTGACTATAGAGTCACCTATTACTAGTGTATCAGGCATGGTGTTTGGCCTTAAGGGCTGTGATTGGTTGACACACTGATTTATTGAAGTATGTGTTGCATGTGTTTTGTTTTGAGGTGGTGGATTTTTGGATGTCTGCTTTGGGAGCCTCTGTTGTTTTGGTAAGTTTTTTATTAGAGCCTCCGAGTATGTCTTTGTGTTTTTATGTGTTTGGTTTGCCGTTGTGGTAGGTCTATGTGGGACTGGGTTTGTTGTGTGTGTGGTTACCATCTCCTCCTGTCTGGTCATGCCAGCCCTGAGTTGAGAGAGTTCAGCCTCCAGTTTGGCTATATAGTTGCATCTCTCACATGTATTTGTGTTTGTTGGGAGGAGGAGAGGGTTGTCTATGTACATGAGACAATTGTAGATTGTCTCAAGATATCCAGATTAACCAGTTGAACTGGAGAGGACGCCAGTAATCTACCACTCAACATGCTAGAACAATATAAGGGAGTGTTGTGCCTTTTAGGGAAGTGGATATTCACAGGGGTGGTAGGTGGATGTAGTGCTTACTTAGTACGAGAGTGCTTAATTAGTAGAGAAGTTTTGAGAACAAGTGCTAGGCTTATAATATAGCGAGTAGACTCCATACCACATGCAACACATAACTCTCCAGAACACCCACCATCACAGCTCTCACATAAAAACAAAAGCCACACACCCACCTTCATGGAGGATCTCAATAGAAATCTACCCAA
Source organism: Protopterus annectens (assembly GCF_019279795.1). Taxonomy (NCBI): domain Eukaryota; kingdom Metazoa; phylum Chordata; order Ceratodontiformes; family Protopteridae; genus Protopterus; species Protopterus annectens. The sequence goes on from NC_056749.1 coordinate 92,305,259, forward strand.
ACAGCAGAGACCTCCAAGGCAGAAACACACTCAACCACCACAACACAGCACAAACCACAAGACACATAGCTCACCTGCACAGTGTGCCCCTCAACCTAAGCCCCTAAGGCAAAGCAGCTTGCCCAATACACTAATCATATATGACTTGATAGTGAGGCACACTGATGTCCCACTCACTAGATTGAATAAGGATAAGGTAACAATCAGCTATCAGGTGCCAGAATCCGACACATAACACATGCACTCAAGTAACTCCACAACAAGTACAAGTATGACTCTGTCACTCTCCATGTAGGTGTGAATGACCTGCGATGCACCTCCCTGGACTACATGAAAAGAGATATAGAGGAGCTCTAGGATTATGTGGCTCAGACAGGTATGACCATAGCCCTGAGCAGCATCTTATCACCGCCCAGATTTATACCACAATACAAGCAGAAAATGATTGACTTCAACAATTGACCAAGTCTCTGGTGTCAATCTAAGGGGATCCAATATCTGTCTGCTTGGGATGACATGACTGACAGACCTCGAGGCATTGCCCGAGATGGCCTGCATCTGTCACCCCTGTGTTCCGGATACTGGCAAAGGCTCTTGCCAACTCTATAATGCCTTTTTTATGTGATGTCCCAAAGACCAAATTAATACCATAACAGCTATAAATAAAAGCAATCTGAGGGTCATGCTGCTCAGCGCTAGAAGTCTAAATCTCAAGATGCACTTGCTCAAAGTACTCAAAATGGATAACATCAACATTTGTGCTGTAACAGAGACCTGGTTTTAAAGCAGCAGAAAGCACCCCTGTGTTACCAGGCTATAACTCATCCCGCACCTTTCACCTCAGAACATGGACCGAAGCTCCAAAGACGGTGGTTTTGCCATATTCATAAAATATATGCACACCTCCAGACTAGTAGCCCAGCATAAAGCATCTGAGATACTCCAGATACAACTAACATTGGGTAAGACGGTGATTTAGGTTGTAGCCTGCTATAGGTCCCCAACCAAGTCCCAAGACTTTCACTCCATGTTCCTAAGAACTCTGAAAACTATTGAGGTTTAACCCAACACTCTCATACTAGATTAATTCAACTACTCCTCCATCAACTGGGAAAACTACTCATGCACCAATACACAGGCCCAACTGTTCATGGAATTCATCAATTTCATTGCCTTGGACCAGATCATTCTTACCCCCACTAGAGGAAGCAACATCCATAACCTGGTTATTACTAACGTGGGCAACCATTGCTCTACACCAGTAGTCAATTCCTCCCTGGTTAGAGCCAACCATAAACTCATCACCATGGAAATCCATATCTCACCCCCACTCCCACAAAGGTAACCACCAGGAAAAACTTTTCCAAAGCTGACTGGGCTCCTAAAAACAGAGGTGGCTAACTTCACAGCACCAATGTCAATGGAAAATAGATGCATGATTGCCACCTCATAGAGCAATGCACTGTACGAACACGTACATAAATAGATGGAACTAGCCATACCCAACAGAACCAAGACGATCTTCTCCAAAAAAAGGAAGCCAATATGGTGGTCCCTTGCCATTAATAAACTATACAATAGAAGGAAGAAACTGTTGCAGAAAAAGGTGAAGTTCCAAAACTGAAAAAAACTCCCTTATTAGTCTCAACAAAAAGTTGACATCCCTCATTAAAACCTCTAAAGCCAGCTATGAAGGTAGAATTGTGGCAGACACTAAAAACAATCACAAAGTCTTCTATAGTTATATCAAGAATCTGCATGGGAATACCCAGGTTTGCCCTGAGCTACTGCACAGTGGTATCTCCTATACTTAGTCAACAGATATTGCCAATATACTGGCCGACAGATTCCGTGTCAACATTACCCCTCCCCCCCAAAGAACCAATCACAATACTGGAGGAATGCCAGGCACCCAGCATTACTACAGCACAGGTTAAAGCTGCATTGTCCAAGGCCAAGACTACAGCTTCCATGGGACCCAACAATATCCCTGGATGTGTTCTACATGAACTACAAAGTGAACTGGCACCACCTCTGTGCACCCTGTTCAATCACAGCCTCACCTCAGGCTTTGTCCCTACCAAATGGCACACTGCTACAGTCATTCCTCTCCATAAAGGAAGAATGACTACAGACCCTGGGAATTATTGCCCCTGATGAGTCTGATATGTAAGGCTATGGAGAACATCATCATTGACCTAATTAACAAGGATATAGGGAATCTCCAGACTCTGGATCCCACTCAATTTGGTTTGTGAATGGTAGAGCATGGCTGCTCAGCTTGGTTGACTTCTATGAGTCAGTCACCAGAGCTGTGGATGAGTGCAAGGCAGTTCATACAGCCTACCTCAATCTGGCCAAGGGCTTTGATACCATTCCCCACTCAGGAATTATTGATAAACTCACCAAACTAGGCATCAACTCCTATATCACTAGTTGGGTTGCAAATTGGCTCATAGACAGAGCCCAGAGTGTGAAAGTAGTGGAATCCAAGTCAGACTGCTGAACGGTCACAAGTGGAGTCTCAGAGAGATTAGTCCTGGGTCCTCTCCTGTCTGGCATCTACTTTTCAGAAGTCCAGGCCAAAACAGAGGGACTCTGGCTGACCAAGTTTACTGACGACTGCAAGCTGGGAGCCATATTAATTCCCCAAGTGATGTAGATATCCTACAGAAAGGCCTCACTGAGACCAATGGCTGGTGTCAAAACCATGGCCTTAAGCTTAATGCCAAAAAATGCACCATCACCCCCTTTGGGAAAAACTCAGTTCCCACTAATTACCACATTGATGGGAGCCCACTGAACACTGAAGGCATTATAAGAGATCTGGTGACACAGGTTGACAGCAACCTCTCCTTCCACCACCATATTGACACTGTGGTCAGAAAGTCCTTTTATGTGGCACATCTCATTACCAAGGGTTTTGCATCCAGGAAGAAAGAGGTAATCATCTTTCTCTACTCTTCTTTCATTGAGCCAGTCATCGAGTATAATGCCCCATTTGGCATGTATCTCACCGGACACATGCAAATGCTGGAAAGGCTCCAAAAGTACCTCATGAAGAAGATCATAGGCCTTAAACACATGTCCTACATGGACAGACTCAAAAAACTCCAGCTATTCTCTGTTTCATATCGTCTACTAAGAGGTGATCTCTGCTTGACTTACAAAGCCATGTCTGACCCAGCTCTGCTAGAAATGCTACATCTAAAGAAATCCCAATCCCTCCACACCACATGCTCCAGATACCTCAATCTCATTACCACAATCAACAGAACATGCTGGAGGGACAGGTTCATAACCCAGAGACTGCCTATGCTCTGGAATAGACTTCCCATACATGGCAAGCAGAGCACCTCACTGGCCCTCTTCAAGAAAAATCTTGATGAGCGGATGGGAAATAGAATGTTCACCCTGGGATCACTCCAGTGGGTCTAATTGATAGAGGCACTGGGAACTAATGTCAGGCGGCACAATGCCAGGGCACTTCTAGGGGCTAGGCTTGGAAAGACTCCAGGGCCATTAGCCTAGTACACACTTATGAACCTATGAACCTATAATACTTCCTGTGGGAAGGCTGAGGGGGAGAGAGGTGTAAAGTTGGAGCTGAATTTATCAGCTAGGAGATTCGCTATGTCTTCTGGCTCAGTTTAGGTGGCTCCATTTACAACGAGTTCTGCACACAATTGCCTTTGAGGTAGCGGACATAGCTAAATAATGCTTTGAGGTTGTACTTGGCATGTGAGGCCAAATTTACTGCAAATTTGGCTTTGGTAGATTTTATTTGTCCTCTGAGTTGTTTGTTTAGTTTAATGCGAGTGCTTTTATCCTGCTGGGTGTTGCACCTCCTACTTTTTGCCATGATTTTCTTCCTGCTGTTATACAGCCGATTGATTTTCTGATTCTACTAGGGTGGCTTGTTTTTTGAGTTAGTTCTGTACTTCTTCCTGGTGGGTACAACTGCCTCTATACAGCTATTAACATGGTTGTACAGGGTTTCTGTGAACAGTTCTGCATAAGCAGAAGTGTTCTCAGGTTTTATAGGAGCTTGAAATTTTGCCAGGTTCTCACTTAATTGCAGGAGTTTAGCCTGAGAATAGTCCCTGAATATTCCTGTTTTAGCTGGGGGTCAAGGATTTATTTTTACTACAAAGGAGACCATTCTGTAGTCTGACCTTACCAGGCAAGGTATTACAGTAGGGCGTGTGAAGCACTTTCCCATATTAGTGAGGACCAGATCCAGTATCGTTGCACCCCTGGTTGGTGTATTGACTATCTAGTCCAGGGAGTTTGTGTTTGCAAAACCCAGGAATCTTTGTGCATGTATGTTTGATGTTATATAGGATTCCCAGTTAACAGTGGGGTAATTAAAGTCACCCATGAATATGGCATTGTGTTGGATGGTTAGTGTTTCCAATAAGTTTAAGTACATGGTATGTGTTCTTGGGTCATAGACGGGGACCTATAGCTTGCAAGGAAGTGGTATTGGATTTTATCTATGGTGATTTGAACATGGAGCAGCTCAAGTGCATTGTCCTGTTTGGCCAGCCTTTTCTATATTTATTTTTGATGGAAATAGAGACACCTCCACCTTTAGTCCCGGCCTGTGATGTAGCTGGTCTAAATGTGTGGAAGGCATTATAACCCTGCACTGTTGGTGTGCTGTCCACAGCTTTAAACCACATCTCTGATACTGCACAGAAATCAGCATTCTCTAGAGTAAAAAGAGCTTCCAGGGAGTGTTTTTTTTGTTTAGGCTCCAAGCATTGAGCAGTAATGCCTTTAGATATTCTTGGTTTTGATTTGGAGTCCCTGTGGACTATGATGTTTGCAGATGACATTGTGATCTGTAGTGAGAGTAGGGAACAGGTGGAGGAGACCCTGGAGAGAAGGAGATATGCTCTAGAGAGAAGAGGAATGAAGGTCAGCAGGATTAAGACAGAATATATGTGTGTGAATGAGAGGGAGGATAGAGGCATGGTGAGGATGCAAGGAGTAGAGGTGGTGAAGATGGATGAGTTTAAATACTTGGTATCAATAGTTCAGATTAATGGTGAGTGTCGAAGAGAGGTGAATAAGAGAGTACAGGCAGGATGGAGTGGGTGGAGAAGAGTGTCAGGAGTGATTTGTGACAGACGAGTACCAGTAAGAGTGAAAGGGAAGGTCTACACGAGGGTAGTGAGACCAGCTATGTTATATGGGTTGGAGACAGTGGCATTGACAAAAAAGCAGAAGTTAGAGCTGTATGTGGCAGAGTTAAAGATGTTAAGATTTGCACTGGGTGTGACGAGGGTGGACAGGATTAGGAATAAGTATATTAGACGGTCAGCCCAGGTTGGAAGGTTTGCAGACAAAGCCAGAGAGGCAAGATTACGTTGGTTTGGACATGTGATGAGGAGGGATGTGGAGTATATTGGGAAAAAGATGCTAAGGATGAAGCTACCAGGTAACAGGAAAAGAGGAAGGCCTAAGATAAGGTTTATGGATGTGGTGAGAGAGGACATGCAGGCGGTTGGTGTGACAGAGCAAGGTGCAGATGACAGGAAGAAATGGAAACAGATGATCTGCTGTGGTGACCCCTAACAGAAACAGCCAAAAGAAGATGATGATTTGCTACTTTGGAAGTGCGTTCAGTTTGGCATTGCCTAAAAAAGGCACTATGGGGGAAGACAATGTTTTATCTAATATTCAAAAGCCTAGAGGGGAGAGGTACAGACCCTCCCTGGCCAAGCAGCGTGGTCTGTTGACCATCTCCTTCCATGATGACAAATACTGCACCCCCTTAGAATGACACCAGAAACTAAGCCAATTATTACAGTCATCTTTTGTTCGTATTGTGGCATCATCCTTGGAGAAGGTAAAATGCTGCTCAATGCTAGGCTCATACCAGCCTGAGACACATAGTCTGAAAGCTCTATTATTTCTCTCTTCATATATTCCAGGGAGGTATGTCTCAGGTCATTTACTCCCACATGGACTATGACTGAGTGATATTGGTAATTGTAATCCAATGACCTGAGTGCATGTGTAATGTGGCAAATCCTAGCTCCTGATAAGCAAATGACTGTAAATTTTTTCTTACTCAGCCTGGTGAGAGGGACACCAGTGTGTCTCACAATGGAGTCTCTAATGACTAGAACATTAGATTGTGTGGTGACTTGCCCTATGGGCTTAGAGGTAGAAGCTCCATGAGATGTAGCTCTATGTGTTGATGTGGTTGTTGTTTTGAAAGAATGCGTTTAGGGCTGCTGAGGGTATTTCTTATGTGTACTTTGTCTAGGAGGTCTTTGTGGTTTAGGAAGGTTACATGTAAGTGTTTCAGTATATGTGCCTCTATATGTCTGCTTTGAATTGTGCATGTTGGGTGTAGCATGTGTACCACTGACAACCTTATTGCCATTAGGAGTACTTTTATGTGAGATCTTTGTCTCCAGTGATTTTATGTAAATACATCTCTCGTATATACCGTATCTGTTTGAGAATTAACTGGTTGTCAGTAAACATGAGGCAATTCCTACATTGCCTCAGGATGCCCATATCCACCAAGTTGGTAATGGAAACAGTAGGAAAGTTCATATCCATGGCAACAGACCTTTTTTTATTGATTAGACTGTTGGAGTGAGAATATCAATCGTTCTCAGGAGTATCCGGTTTTCAACTATGTGGACAGTGTTTGCCACTGCAAACTAGTTGTCCTGTTGCAACTAGATATTGGAGAAATTTCAATTGTGCTTTTAAGGGAAAAATGTCACTCAAGGTGCCTGAGTCTGTACAGACCACTATCAAACACTTGAGGGGAAACTAATATGTAGACCCTGAAAATTTAAGGATTAAGTATTTAGGCAGATATTCTGAAGTTAGAAAGAAATCAAGCAGTACTTACAGAAAACAAAGAATTAGCTTGTCAAGAATGATGAAAAGAGGGGAGTCACATGAATGGCTACTGCCTGGCTACTACTAATGCTGGTCTCAGCACAGCTTCACTCTGTTGGGATACAGTGCTCCTTTGCTTCTTCTGTCACCAGAAGCAAAATAACTTGAACCAGGAATCCAGGACGCTAAGTTGGTTATTAAAAATTCCACTTTTATTCACCAAACAGTTTGTTTTAGCGCTTTCATCTCTTCAAAAGAGACTTCCTCAGAAACAAAGAAACTAGATAATTAACACTTTTTATAGTATAGGTAATTAATGACATCACAAAACTTTTGAAAATTTAAAGCACCAAATACATTTTATAATCTATCAAAGAAAAATGTCTAGTGCTGTGCTAAAGTCCACCAAAGCAGCAAACAGATAATCCAAAGAACAAAACAAGGTGGAACACTGCTACGTAAAAAACTTTTAATATCCAAGAGTAAAAAATGTTAGAACAGGATGAGCGCTTTCGGGATAAACCCTTCATCAGATGTAATACAAGCATTAAGCAAACATTTTATATATTGTTACAGCCAATCAAAATCAGTAGAAAGCCCGCCTATTTTGTAGGACTGGTTTAATAGGTATAACTTCATTTAGACCTGGTTTCCTGTTTGCCATCAGGTCAACAATCCATCTAGTTTCTACCAATTCTGTTCTTAACTTAATATCACCCCCTCTACTGTTCAATCTTAATAGCCCGAAACTTAAAAGTGTGTGTTGGAAATTCTTTTACATGCCTACATAATGCATTTCTATCATCTCCATTCCTAATACACGAAAGATGTTGCAAGATTCTTACTTTTAACATATTGTTTGTCTTCCCAACATAGAAACAAGGGCAGTGACAGCATTCGGCTAAGTATACTATATCAGTAGTACGACAGGTGGCCTTACCCTTAAAAGAAAAAATTTTATTTGTAACAGGATGTTTAAATTGTGTGTCCCTATTAATATTAGGGCAAGCTTTGCACAGTCCACAAGGTCTAGTCCCTGTGCTGTGCAAAGCCTGAGGCTTGTGAATGTTATCAAATTTTTCCATACACAGTAAATCTTTTAAGTTTTTGTTCCTCCTATATTTAAAAATAGGGTGGGGACCCACAATCTCTTTCAGACTACAGTCACTGGTAAGAATGTTCCAATTATTACGAACTATGTCACAGACATCTCTTACATTACTGCAATAAGTAAACATCAGTTGCGGCCCCATATGTCGGTTGTCCTTATTTAGGTTACTTTCTACATTCTTAGCTCGCTTTATCCATGGTTTATATGTGTTATGTCTTAAACTTTTGTTTTTGTCTATAACCTTATCCACCATTTCAGACTTATAGCCCCTGTCTTTTAGACAGTCTTTGAGGTTATTTAATTCATCTACAAAAGAAGAATCTTCCATACAAATCCTGGAAACCCTGCTGACTTGCCCTTGTACTATGTTGGGATGTGTATATCTCGGGTGCATACTATCAAATGACAACTTATTTTTAAATATAGGAGGAACAGAAACTTAAAAGATTTACTGTGTATGGAAAAATTTGATAACATTCACAAGTCTCAGGCTTTGCACAGCACAGGGACTAGACCTTGTGGACTGTGCAAAGCTTGCCCTAATATTAATAGGGACACACAATTTAAACATCCTGTTACAAATAAAATTTTTTCTTTTAAGGGTAAGGCCACCTGTCGTACTACTGATATAGTATACTTAGCCGAATGCTGTCACTGCCCTTGTTTCTATGTTGGGAAGACAAACAATATGTTAAAAGTAAGAATCTTGCAACATCTTTCGTGTATTAGGAATGGAGATGATAGAAATGCATTATGTAGGCATGTAAAAGAATTTCCAACACACACTTTTAAGTTTCGGGCTATTAAGATTGAACAGTAGAGGGGGTGATATTAATTTAAGAGCAGAATTGGTAGAAACTAGATGGATTGTTGACCTGATGGCAAACAGGAAACCAGGTCTAAATGAAGTTATACCTATTAAACCAGTCCTACAAAATAGGCGGGCTTTCTACTGATTTTGATTGGCTGTAACAATATATAAAATGTTTGCTTAACGCTTGTATTACATCTGATGAAGGGTTTATCCCGAAAGCGCTCATCCTGTTCTAACATTTTTTACTCTTGGATATTAAAAGTTTTTTACGTAGCAGTGTTCCACCTTGTTTTGTTCTTTGGAACATTTTATAATCTGCTACACAAAAAAATCAATGTTTAAAAAGTTGTTTTTCAACATTGGCACAAAGGTCTTGAAACAGTAATCACATATTAAATGTTATAACTTATATGTTATTTAAAACTATGTATATTTTAAATATAAATATATATTTATATTTATACATATGAAAACATTTTATAAAACTGAAATACATTCAAAATTGAATAAATAAGAATCTTATTTTAAAAATATATACCCAAAGGTATACATTATTAAAAAATATATAATAAATTGTGTTATGCAAAATACATTAATGAGAAAGATCATAAATTGTTGGACCTTTCTATCAAATAAGGAACCAAAGAAACTGATTCATTAAGACCCGGTGGGTACATAGAAGCCAGTCTAAACTGCCACTGGCATTCTTTCTTTTTCAGAAAATTTTTCCAATCACCGCCTCTAATGTCAATCTTGACCATATCCAAAATACCAAACACAAACTTTTCAAAACTATTGCACACTAAACTATGTTTATACAGTGCATTTGTATTTTTATTTGTCCTTATCTCATAGAGATGTTCATAAATTCTATTTTTTAAACAATGCTCTGTTTTCCCCACATAAAATTGTTTACAAGTTTTGCATATAGCAAGGTAAATGACCCCCTTGGTATTACAATTGCCCTGCTTGAAAATCACCCTACTCTTCATAATGTTATCCAATATGACTGTAGGTTCAACATTAATAAAGGAACAATAGTTACACATACCACATCTTTTTGTCCCATCTTTTACCCTGGTACTTTCAACAATTTTATTTTCCAACAACTGTTTCATATTTTTACCCACCCTAGTCACAAATGTTGGTTTACTACCAACTTTGTTGTAGATAGCTGTATTAGTTCTTAAAATATTCCAATTTCTTACAAAAATATTTTTAACAATTGGTGTTCTCATGTTATGCGTCAGGACACAAACTGTCTTAGAATGGTCACCAGGGTTGAAACACTTCTCCCCCCTATTCTCTCCTAATAGGTTCGGTCCATTCTCTGTACCTAAAAGAGGTATATATTTAATCCCCCATAAATTATATATATCCTGTAAAGTAGAATTTATTAGGTTTAGAGGGTATCCTCTCTCAAGGAACATCTTTCTTAATAAATCAAACTCCCCATCTAAATCATTTTGATTTGAGGTCATTCTTGCTATCCTAATTGCTTGTCCTTTAATAATACTTAGCTTTTGAACTAAAGGGTGGTTACTTTCAAAATGTAGGTAGGCGTTGCAAAATGTATTCTTCCTAAAAATTTTTGATTCAAAACATTTCTTTTGTATATCCTTAGTTATAAAGGTATCGAAAAACGAATACCTTTGTCATTATATTGAAAAGTAAAGGACAAAAAGTCTGTACTTGAATTAATATAATTAATAAAACTGTGTATATCATCTTCTGTACCCCCCCCCCACAAAATAAATATATCGTCAAGGTAACAGAGATACAATTTAATGTTGGACCAAAAAAAAAACCCCAAATACATACTTAATCTCCCAACCAAGTAGGACCAAATTAGAATACACAGGTGAACAAGTGGCCCCCATGGGGACTCCAGTAACCTGCTGGTAAAATTCCCCTTCAAACCATAAAAAATTATTGCCAAGAACAATATTCATGAGTTCACAGATGAGCTTCACTCTATCATTTTCAAGGTCAGAAAATTCAAACAATACTTCTTCAAACAAAGACAAACCCTGATCCTTAGGGATACATGTAAATAAGTCTTTAACATCTACAGTCAAAAATAATAAACTTTCATCAAATAACTCTTGTTTCACATTTTTTAAGAATTCCCAGGAGTCTTTCAATAAATGTGGTATTTTTCGAACCACATGTTGTACATGGGAATCAATAAATATAGTAATAGGATGTATCTTTGACCCCCTAGCTGCCACTATGGGTCTAAAAGGCGGATGGGAAACATTTTTATGTACCTTAGGTATACCAAAGTAAACAGGTACAACTGGAAATTTTCTAAACAAAAAATCATGCTCATTTAAATTTATTCTACCATCCATTAGATATTCATCTAGATAGCTGTCAATTCTAGAATAAGAAATATTAATTTGATTTTTTGACGCATGACTATAAGTATTCTCATCAAATAAAAGTTCCAGCATAACATTTGAATAATCCATACTACGGAAAATAACAATTCCCCCTCCTTTATCAGGAACCATGATACGAATATTTTTATCTCTTCTTAAATCACATAGTAAATCATATTCTTCCTTAGTTAAATTCCACTCATTAGACTTATTATATCTAAATTCTTCATACAAATCTTCCATAACTAATTTTTCATATGTTTCCAGGAGTGGATGTAAAGGAGGATTGTATATACTCCTTTTATATAAACTATTTTTCACAATTGTAGGAAACTGACTATCATTATTGTCCCGTGACTCTATAGAGATGGCCAAATTCAACCTCCTCGTATATAGCTTAAGAGCTTCTATATTGTCCACTAAATCACCTTTGCTTGTAGTAATAAATTTTGTACCCTTTGAAAAGAGTTGAAAATAAATATCTGTAATGACCCTGTCTGAATAATTATATATAGTGAAGCCTGCCTTTTTAAAAATCACCTGTTTTTCAACTATATGAGAAAAAAATGTTACATCTCTATCTAATAATGATACCTGTAATGGGGGTTCTGTTTTCTCTTCTGTGGATAAAAATTCTTGTTGTATTCTCTCTCCTTGGTGTAAAACTGTGCCAGTCTTTCTGAGCATCTTAGGATGGGAAAATCCTCCTCATCCTGGTGTAACATTTCACCCTCACCATTTAACCAGCCTGTATTATCTTCTTCATGAATAGGAGAATTGTATCCATCTGGTAAATCATTTCTATCATGATTATAATTAGGGTTATAAACAGGCTTCCTTTTATTAAACTTATTAAACTTATTACTTTGAAAATTGTGGTTCTTATTGACATACACAACTTTTTCCTGATAGTCTCATTGGTCCCTATGTATTTTACGTTTTTTCTTTTGAAATATATTAAAACATCTATTGTCTACCCTATCTAACATTTTAAAATAAAAAGCACTGTACTGTGAAAACAATAAATCCTTTTTAATTTTACTATCCAAGTCATTCACCTCTTTAGAGACACAGTCCCTTTCCATTTCATAATAATGTACTGTTTTTTTCAAAAGACCCAGGCCAATGTTGCTAAAATAATCACCAAAATCAGTTAAAATATCCTCAGTATAGTTAATGCCAAACGGAAACTTGTAAATTCTTAACCCTTGAGGAACAATGTTTAGAGAAATACATTGTTTGAAATATGAAATATCACTTTCCAAACTTTTGCATTTAAATAATCTTTTCTCTAATAAAAAAATTAAATCCTCTAACGAAACATATTCCTTATCATTATAGTCATTAGAAAACAAATAGTCTCCATCATTAACATTGTTGGAATTGTTAAAACAATACTGCTTAGAACATATTTTCTGAAACCTGTTGTTTGCCTCTTGTTGCGAACAAACAGGAATAGGTGAAGTAACAGTACCTATTTTGCGACGAGCTCCCGTGTGATTATGAACCACACGACTGTTCTCTGTCCCTGTATGTGTAGGTGAAATAGCAGTATACACAGGAATGTTGTTCCGTTCAAAGTTTACGCCATTTTCACTGTTTTTATCCATGTTAGGAAAAGCAGCAATGCTGACTTCTTGACGCGAACCTTCGCCATTACTGTTAGCAGTTCTAACTTGCTGCAATTAGTTAGGTTGCATTACAGAGAAACCCGCATTTTGCGTAGACTGATAACCAACGTAGCCAGGAGGTATAAACACTGCACGCTCACCCATCAAGGAAGGAACGGACCCATGACAACAGTCCTTCTGAGTTAGAAGCTCCAAAAGCTTCGTCAATTCACCTTTTAAGTGAGAAACCTTACCACATAGTTCTTTGAGTTCCGCACCTGTATCCTCGGCAAGCTTAGCATTAGATAAATCAAGGTCCCCAGAAATATCCATGGTTCATAAAGCAAAGGTTGCAAAGACAAATAAACCAAACTGGTAAACCATGAAAAGTAACTTGAACCAGGAATCCAGGACATTAAGTTGGTTATTAAAAATTCCACTTTTATTCACCAAACAGTTTGTTTTAGCACTTTCATCTCTTCAAAAGAGACTTCCTCAGAAACAAAGAAACTAAATAATTAACACTTTTTATAGTATAGGTAATTAATGACATCACAAAACTTTTGAACATTTAAAGCACCAAATACATTTTATAATCTGCTATATAATACACAAAACATCAATGTTTAAAATTGTTTTTCAACATTGGCACAAAGGTCTTGAAACAGTAATCACATATTAAATGTTGTAACTTATATATTGTTTAAAACTATGTGTATTTTAAATTTAAATATATATTTATACATATGAAAACATTTTATAAAACTGAAATACATTCAAAATTGAATAAGTAAGAATCTTGTTTTAAAAATATACCCAAAGGTATACATTATTAAAAAATATATAATAAATTGTGTTATGCAAAATACATTAATGAGAAAGATCATAAATTGTTGGACCTTTCTATCAAATAAGGAACCAAAGAAACTGATTCATTAAGACCCGGTGGGTACATAGAAGCCAGTCTAAACTGCCACTGGCATTCTTTCTTTTTCAGAAAATTTTTCCAATCACCGCCTCTAATGTCAATCTTGACCATATCCAAAATACCAAACACAAACTTTTCAAAACTATTGCACACTAAACTATGTTTATACAGGGCATTTGTATTTTTATTTGTCCTTATCTCATAGAGATGTTCATAAATTCTATTTTTTAAACAACGCTCTGTTTTCCCCACATAAAATTGTTTACAAGTTTTGCATATAGCAAGGTAAATGACCCCCTTGGTATTACAATTGCCCTGCTTGAAAATCACCCTACTCTTCATAATGCTATCCAATATGACTGTAGGTTCAACATTAATAAAGGAACAATAGTTACACATACCACATCTTTTTGTCCCATCTTTTACTCTGGTACTTTCAACAATTTTATTTTCCAACAACTGTTTCATATTTTTACCCACCCTAGTCACAAATGTTGGTTTACTACCAACTTTGTTGTATATAGCTGTATTAGTTCTTAAAATATTCCAATTTCTTACAAAAATATTTTTAACAATTGGTGTTCTCATGTTATGCGTCAGGACACAAACTGTCTTAGAATGGTCACCAGGGTTGAAACACTTCTCCCCCCTATTCTCTCCTAATAGGTTCGGTCCATTCTCTGTACCTAAAAGAGGTATATATTTAATCCCCCATAAATTATATATATCCTGTAAAGTAGAATTTATTAGGTTTAGAGGGTATCCTCTCTCAAGGAACATCTTTCTTAATAAATCAAACTCCCCATCTAAATCATTTTGATTTGAGGTCATTCTTGCTATCCTAATTGCTTTTCCTTTAATAATACTTAGCTTTTGAACTAAAGGGTGGTTACTTTCAAAATGTAGGTAGGCGTTGCAAAATGTATTCTTCCTAAAAATTTTTGATTCAAAACATTTCTTTTTTATAGCCTTAGTTATAAAAGTATCTAAAAAACTAATACCTGTGTCATTATATTGAAAAGTAAAGGACAAAAAGTCTGTACTTGAATTAATATAATTAATAAAACTGTGTATATCATCTTCTGTACCCCCCCACAAAATAAATATATCGTCAAGGTAACGGAGATACAATTTAATGTTGGACCAAAAAAAAAAAACCCCAAATACATACTTAATCTCCCAACCAAGTAGGACCAAATTAGAATACACAGGTGAACAAGTGGCCCCCATGGGGACTCCAGTAACCTGCTGGTAAAATTCCCCTTCAAACCATAAAAAATTATTGTCAAGAACAATATTCATGAGTTCACAGATGAGCTTCACTCTATCATTTTCAAGGTCAGAAAATTCAAACAATACTTCTTCAAACAAAGACAAACCCTGATCCTTAGGGATACATGTAAATAAGTCTTTAACATCTACAGTCAAAAATAATAAACTTTCATCAAATAACTCTTGTTTCACATTTTTTAAGAATTCCCAGGAGTCTTTCAATAAATGTGATATTTTTTGAACCACATGCTGTACATGGGAATCAATAAACATAGTAATAGGATGTATCTTTGACCCCCTAGCTGCCACTATGGGTCTAAAAGGCGGATGGGAAACATTTTTATGTACCTTAGGTATACCAAAGTAAACAGGTACAACTGGAAATTTTCTAAACAAAAAATCATGCTCATTTAAATTTATTCTACCATCCATTAGATATTCATCTAGATAGCTGTCAATTCTAGAATAAGAAATATTAATTTGATTTTTTGACGCATGACTATAAGTATTCTCATCAAATAAAAGTTCCAGCATAACATTTGAATAATCCATACTACGGAAAATAACAATTCCCCCTCCTTTATCAGGAACCATGATACAAATATTTTTATCTCTTCTTAAATCACATAGTAAATCATATTCTTCCTTAGTTAAATTCCACTCATTAGACTTATTATATCTAAATTCTTCATACAAATCTTCCATAACTAATCTTTCATATGTTTCCAGGAGTGGATGTAAAGGAGGATTGTATATACTCCTTTTATATAAACTATTTTTCACAATTGTAGGAAACTGACTATCATTATTGTCCCGTGACTCTATAGAGATGGCCAAATTCAACCTCCTTGTATATAGCTTAAGAGCTTCTATATTGTCCACTAAATCACCTTTGCTTGTAGGAATAAATTTTGTACCCTTTGAAAAGAGTTGAAAATAAATATCTGTAATGACCCTGTCTGAATAATTATATATAGTGAAGCCTGCCTTTTTAAAAATCACCTGTTTTTCAACTATATGAGAAAAAAATGTTACATCTCTATCTAATAATGATACCTGTAATGGGGGTTCTGTTTTCTCTTCTGTGGATAAAAATTCTTGTTGTATTCTCCCTCCTTGGTGTAAAACTGTGCCAGTCTTTCTGAGCATCGTAGGATGGGAAAATCTTCCTCATCATGTGATTACTGTTTCAAGACCTTTGTGCCAATGTTGAAAAACAACTTTTTAAACATTGATTTTTTGTGTAGCAGATTATAAAATGTATTTGGTGCTTTAAATTTTCAAAAGTTTTGTGATGTCATTAATTACCTATACTATAAAAAGTGTTAATTATCTAGTTTCTTTGTTTCTGAGGAAGTCTCTTTTGAAGAGATGAAAGCGCTAAAACAAACTGTCTGGTGAATAAAAGTGGAGTTTTTAATAACCAATTTAGCGTCCTGGATTCCTGGTTCAAGTTACTTTCATGGTTTATTAGTTTGGTTTATTTGTCTTTGCAACCAGAAGCAAAATGTTAGCACCAATCTCAAGAAGAGAAGCAGGCCACGGCCTGTTTGGTGATCCACAGTCTTGTCCCAGATGATGCAAGAGTCTGCAGGTTTGTAACCTTTTTCTGGTAGATACCTCAAATAGCAACCAGACCAATCAGGTACATTGAGCACAGACACTCACTCTCCAACCAGAAAGAGTCAGGAATCAATGTACTCTGCTCCTACACTCACCAGGATCAGAATACAAGCACAGATTCCAAGTTGTCACCTATTAGGCTTTCTGGTGATCAGCAGTCTTCAGGAAATAATGTAACTGCACTCCTTCTCTCAACAGGAGAAAACAGAAGCACTAATCCCAGGATGACTACTGAGAGGCAGAATGTGGGCTTTCCAATGACTGGTGGTCTTGCAATAGATGGTTAAAGGTAGATGCTTAAAGGTTATTTATGAGTAAAAATGAGAATGGACCCATGGGTGAACAAAAGAAGGATGTTGGGATGGTAGAAGAAAGCAAAGGTAATAGGTGCTTGGGAAATTTGAAAAGAAATAGAAAATCAAGTTAGGGCTATGTGAAAAGAGACAAATTAAAGGTAACTTATAATAAGAAGAATGAGGGGAAGTGAGCATAAAGTGGGGGTTGATAGGTAAGAAGAAGATATGTACTGCGGATATAGTTAGAGCTTTGGGGGAGAGGAAAGAGTAGAAGGAGAGAGGAAAAACAATAATTGCATATGGTGGTCTATAATGTTAGTGGATTGTAGGCTGAGACGTACATTAGCAGGAAGAGAGTGATTTAACCATGGCTATAGCACAGGTATAGCCAGCTATTGTCTAAGTCCCTTACTTTCATCTTCTTTCTCTTTACTCTCATCTATATTACTTAGATCATCTTTTTTCTTTGCTATCCATCCATAAATATCCCATTTTTTACATTTATAATATAAAAGTTCACATTTTTTTGCTTCATGCCCTGTTTTATAGCATATATAGCATTTCCTCTAATCACAACTATTAACTAAATGTCCCTGTTTGCCATAATAATAACATGTTTTTGGTTGTCCCCAATATTTCACGACATCCTTGTCACCATATACATTTCTAGCACTTGGAATATGTACAATTTTATCCTGTTCCAATTTCAAAATAACATTACAATTCCATGCCAGAGTCCATAAACCCCTGCTACTATATATTTTTGAAATGTTATTCCTTTACATAATTTTTTTAAATATTCTTTTAAAATGTGTCTGTCTACTTCCATTCTAAATTATCTATGAATTTTCTTTACAGACTCTCAGAAAGATGCTGTTACTATATATTCACTCCAACGATTTTCAGTTTTTTTTCAGTCACCCAGAAATTTCTCCATAGCTTGTATAGTCTCAGAAGAAATGTCACAGAATGTTTCTTTATTAATTAAAATTAATACTCTTACATCTTGTGCTTTTGCCCCAAAAGTAACATTATATTGTCCCACACCTTGTAGCTCTTCAATTCCTTACCCATTTTACTCTATATTCTTGCTACAAATCTCCGTTTCACACTATATTCTTTCTTTCTATCTCTTACTCCTTCTCAAGTAGCTGCCAATATCCCTGCATATTTCTTCTTTTTCCTACTGCATCCTTCCAGCATCTCTACTTCAATTCCTTCAATTATTTTCTCCATAATATCTCCCCACAAACCCCCCTGCTTTGAAACAGAAGAGCAGTAAAAGTATCTGACATTTTGGAGTGAGGTCTGTGTATTGTACAAGTTATGTCAGACTTAGGTTTTGACCACTTAGAAAACAAATTCTCTCATTCTCAGATTATCAAAATGGACAGTATTACTACAGCAGATCCCTTTACAGATATATATAATCTAACATTAACTACAAAAAACATACCTCCTAGTTTTAACCAAAAGTTCCTCACTTCAAATCTACAAATGATTACATGCCCATTGCAAAAGCTTGTTCACTTACCAAAATTCAATTTGTGGACTGTGCCACTAAATAGATCATACTTATTGCTAGAAAATATGGAACCCAAATACAGCACCACTGCAGCAATGTATCACATGACAAACAAACTATACCTTAGCATGGAAAAGGTGATTAACAGTACCTATGTGTTTAGACCTCAAATGTGCATTTCAGAATGTAGATTATAGCTTGCTTCTAAAACTATTACAGTGTTTTAAACTCCTCTCTTTCTGACCATACATTTGTTCTACAATCAGATAATACAGTCTCTGACATTATTATTCTTACTATCCATTAATGAAGTGACATTTAGTCTCCTCAACTTGTGACATTCAGTCTCCCTAACTCTATATAAAGATGATTTGGTGCTTCTAAAAAAACAGACTTGCAGGGGAATTATAATTTCTCTTTCTCTACACAATTAAACTTAGCCTTACAATATTACTTCAGTAGAGTGTGGAGATGGGGCTGCAGGCATAAACATACATACATTCAAGCAAATATTTCAAGCATGGGCGTTAATGCCATTCTAGCCTATCAATAAACCAAAACACTTGTTCATATAATAAGTGTCCAGGCTGTTCTTAAAAACATATTTAAACTAGTACTTGCTTTAATGTAATTTGATAGTCTATTCCATGCATTGGCTACTCTGTCAGAGAACCAATTAGTACACTTCTCATTCCTATATAATCTTCTGCATTAGGTTATCTGATGATTCTCTAGTACTTTTTGATAACCCCAAACATTCCCAGAGGTAGTGGTCTCTAAATGCACTATATACCTGAAAAAGATCTCCTCTTAGGTATCTATAAGAGACACTGTACAAGTTCAGATGTTTTAGTCTCCCATAATAGCTTAAATTTTCAGATCCATGGATGACCTTCTTATATTTCCATTGTACTCTTTCCAGTTTGCTCATGCTTGTTTTCTTATAAAGTTTTCCTAATGTTATTCCATACTCAAGTTGGGGTCTAATATAACTAACAAAACAATGACTTCATTATTTTTAATTTCCTAGACTTTATAAATCTTTTTATACAACCGATAGTTTTATAACTATCACTAAAAAATTGGTTGATATGATTAGAAAAACTCAAAGTTGGATCAACCCATATACCCAGGTCCTTAAATGAATCTACAGATTCAATCACTGTGTGCTGTATTAAATATTCACCATTCAATTTATGTCTGCCATATCTTGTCTGTAACACCTGTGATCAGTTTACCCAAATTCAGGTCATCTGCATATAGACTGTAGAATACCTGAGATGAAAAAGTTAGGTCTGAAACATAGAATCTAAACAAGTAAGGGCCTAGAGCCCTGTGGGAACCCTCACTGTAACCAAGAATTTCACCTGTCCAATTGCTGTATGATACTTGCTGTGTCCTCTTGGGAAGACATCACGCTATCCATCTTATCAAGAGTACATCAGTACTGAGTTGTTCTAATATATTGATCAGTGTTTGTGCATGACCCTGTCAAATGCTAAAGTTAAATCTATATAATTTATATCACAGTACAATTTTTCATTCATAGTTGTTATTATATTGTTATAGAACATCATGTTACAGGTAATAATAGATCTATTTTCAACATATGCATACTAATATATGGTTTTAAGTCTCAGCATATCCAATTCAGACAATAACGTATCCAATATTACCTTCTGCATTATTTTTCCTCAACATGAAAGTAGACTTAAGGGTCTATATGACTCTGGGTTTGTCATACTCCTCTTTACCTTAAAGACAGGTTTAATAAGCATGTCTCTAATCTTAAGGAATCTCCCCAGATTTATATGGCCTAGTAAATAATATATTTAATGGTATTATAAGTTCATGCCAAAGTGTTCTCAGGTCATGTTTACTAATTCCGTCTCCTCCCTGTGCTTTGTTTGGTTCCAATTTGCACAGCTCTTTTTCAATATAATATAAACCTTCCATAAATACTCAGAAAATGTACAGATATAGTATTTGAGTGTCACTAAAATTTGCCACTGACACCCTATTATTATTATTTAAGGGTCTTGAACATTCAGAAATTCCAGTTACTAGCCATAAAAAAAATATCTAGACATGTCATTTCACCAAACCCATTCCTTTAACAAATAAACAGAAGCACAAATTATTAAGGTACTGAACCAGTGAAAGATTTGCACAAAATATCATATTTACTGACCATGGAGGCAAAGTGTTTTACTGCATAAAGTGTAATACTCCTTCCTAGACATGAGTACACTCTGTCAGTTTATAGCATTAGAGTCACCATATAATATAGGTCTTGTAAACACAGCAGAAGATAAAATGTTAAGGTTTATCCACCTAGCCTGTAATAGACATCATAGTTTTGTCATACAAAAATATACATGGTTGCCTCTAAATCCCAAAGCCACATTTTACTTGCCAATTTAATCCTCAAATTGCTAAATGCTAAGTATTGCTCAGCACATAGAATCAAGCTATTTATAAGACATTGCAGCTACAGTTGAAGAAGTCCGGATGGCTGCCATTAACAAAGATCAGTTTATATGCACTAACTGCAGCTGACAAAACAGTCCCTAGCACACCGAATACTTTATCTTAAAAAAACATTAAATGCTGACAACAGACAACCTGCTTGATTTTCAAGCAATCCCTCTACAAATTAAATAGTGTGATTCATTTATCTTCCTGAAAATGGGAAATGAATAATTGGATGGGTGTTCTCAAATTAACTCCTGGTTTGACTGGTTAGTCATCTTTGGAAAAGAGTTATGGTCTAAAGGTGGGCAGTGGCAATGTATACATGGTTGCAAAACTCAGCTGCCTTGTATTTCCTATGATCCTATGAAGTGAAAGTACAACTAGCTACTAAATATAACTGCAGTTGTTTAAAGAATGTAGGATAAGTTATTTCTGAAAATATTAGTCACTCAGCCAAATTATATATCAGCTTAAAATCTGTTGGCCATGCTGCAATGTAAACGCACATGGATTTAGAAAAAAACAACCAACCAGCCAAACAAACAAACAAAAATAGACTTGCAGAAAAAAAAAAACAACAGCTATGAAGCAGAACATAGAACCAGAATGACAGATGAATGCAGTTGCAGATATTCTGGCTTTGCAGGTTTGTCTGCTATAGTCAGAATGTTGTCATTTGAGAAGTCTGAACACGCACAATATTGCAACAGTGTATGTAAAGCTGTATGTTACAGAATGTCAGCAATGATTCATACATGCCAAAAATATGGTAGCGTAAGAACACTGACGCATCATTCCAGAATAGTAGCAGAAACCGTATCACATATTATCAGATACTGCCATCCTTCAGATGAGAAGTTAAACAAAGTTTCCATCTGCTTGAGTGGTAGCAGCTCAAATGCACGTAAACTATGCTGCAGCATCTAGGGCTTTATTTATTTATTAATACATTCTAAAATGAAATATTTTTACATAATCTTATTACAAAAATACAATGAAAACAAAATAAACAACAGAAAACAAATACAGCAGAAAGGAAAACTACATTATCAGAAATTATTTCCCTTAAGTAGTTTTACCTTTTTTCCACAACCACCTATTTAAGAGTTTTAACAGTATTCCCTGCAACCAAAATTTGAATACAAAACAATTCTTGATATCTCATACTGCACACTATCCATAATGCGTTCACCAATATTTTATCAAAAGCATTCATATTTACTTTCTTACTGTATTCTTCAGTTTACTTAATGGTTCTGTCCACTGTTCGTTTCTGTATTGTTATTTGCCAAATTTTATACCCAACAGATTAAAGTTCTTAAAAAATAAATCCCAGCAGTATTAACACTTTCAGCAGATCCAGTACTTGTAGTCATTTATTTTCAGCCCAGCAACTCTCAAAAAGTTATTTTTCTAGAATAGCTTCACTTAATCCATCATTTCCATTAGCTATAACAATCAATATAAGCTATATAAATTGGAATTCTAACATTTTTAAACTGTGCATTTCCTTATTTTACTGTCTTATTTGCTTTTAATATGACAACATTCATTAATAAGCAAATAAAGTTCCATTCAGTGGACAGTCCTGTTTAATGAAAGACAACTTATTCTACTTTGTAACTGTTTGTAAATTGCTTTGTACTGGCTATATTAACTTCTTTATAATTTGAACTGAGGTTGGTAGGGTCACTGTAGTAGAATGTACTACTAAATATCCCCTCACTATTGTCTCCTCTTCAACTCAGTCACTTTCTTCACAGTGCAGGTACTGTTTGTGTCATGTGTTATTACATTTCCATTTGCTCTAAGGCTGTGCAGAACAATGAAAATGCCTTGGTAGTATGTCAGTTGCTGTTGCTTCGGTATATATATATATATATATATATATATATATATATATATATATAAACACTTTTTGGATATACTGGCTAAGTCCATGAATGTTCACTAAGCAATATTTTTATTGTGCTTATCAGTGTAGTGCTATGTAATGATAACTTGTTTATACAGGTCTCTTTATATACACTACATTACTGTTGTTCTCTGTCAGTATACCTTCTGTTAACCAAAGGTTGAGCTTACATTCATAAACTTTATACCATCTCTCTATTTTTATATTTTCCCCATATTCTATTGCTGTGACACAATGTGATCCTTCCTCCATCTTATAATAGGTATTACATTTATTGCCTCAATATAATGACAGTTTCATAGAATTTTTCTCACTTTTTCCCTTCTAGACCCTGTGGTCACTACCTCTGACACTGATACTGCAGGAGCTCTGCCACAAGGCCCAACTCCCAATGTTTTCACTGAGAGCCTTGTCATTGTACAATATTATTATCCATTTATTATAATACTTGTTTAATATACTATATTACAATATAGTCAAATTTAACTTGAAGAACCTTCCTGTGGTAGTCCTTGCACTCTAAAGACCACTTATTAAGTTGGACACTGTCCTTTCTCTTGACCAGTAGATTACACTGTATATGCTACTTACTTAATCTTCCTAGCTGCTAGGTTTTTGAATTCAGAAAATGAAAGAAACCTGTTCTGCTTTGTACCTCTCTTTTATTGCTTTGTATTGCTTATAAACTGATTACACTCTGTTATAATTTAAAATGAGGATGGAGGCCCACTACACTCAGCCTCACTATGCTCCTTTACCTCCAATTTTCACCCACTCCATGTTACTTTACTAGTATACTTTCCACATACACATTTCACTTATGATTCATATTCCTTAATCCTCCCAGTACAACCTTATTACTTTCATACCAACACTCCTGCTTCTTTTCCTATCTTTCACTTATTCTTTTAGCATCATTCCCAACTGCCTTTCTCTCTCCCATACTGATTTGCACTATATTCATTCATAGTCACACCCTTCCCTAACAGTACCTATCTATTCTGCATTTTCCCCTGGATTCAGAAAGCAGCCGTGCAGGAATAAGTTATTCCTGCATGGTAGGGACCATTCCTGTGCAGCACGGTAGCACACCATGCATATTTATGAAGTGCTGTAAAATGGACACGGTTCTGTGTGTGAGTGCAGGGGCTGTGTTTGAGAGAAGAGCTCTCGCAATACACACGCCCCCTGCACTCCAGAATTGCCATTCGGCAATTTCAAATGAGCAAGAATGCTCGTAATACCCCCAACCCATCAGGGTAAGAAATCTGGATAAAGCCATAAGGGACAATAATCACTATCAATCCATAAAGTTGATTGAATAACAGGTTTAGCATAAGCACATAGTGCACACCTCCCAAACCATCAGAGTAAGGAATCTGGACAATGCCATAATGGACAATTGTCCCACAAAGCAGAAAGTTGATAGAATAACAGGTTTAGCATTAGCAGAAATATTCAGAAGGATAGACATAAAAAAACACAACAAATATATATATATATTTTTAATAACTGAGATAAAGTTTAAGCATAACTGCGTGGGTGTGCTCGTCGCTTAGCTATGCTTAGTCCAGCTTAAACAGCATCAGAAGTTAAATAGCAAGAGACATCCATCTTAAGTAGTACTGCAATAGTGTAGTGTTTAGACTGTATGCTTTGCAAGCAGCCATTCCCAGTTCAATCTCCACTGTGACCTATTCATATTTTACATGTGAAAGCAGTACATAAACTTTTTTTATAATTAGCTATGAAATAACATATATTTGTTAACCAGAGTACTGTAGTGGGTCCAGATGTGAGGTATCAGTGTAACAAAGTTGTGAAACCCCCATATAAACACAAGTGCCCCATACTGTATAGCCACACAGGAAGAAATGGAATGAAAGTACATTGGGGGATGTCAGGGACAGTAAACAGATTTATCATATGTAATGAATGATGACTGAATCCCATACAGCAGATAGTCTATAAAATAAAAAAAAGCAATGCTAAGCATTGCACAGCTCTGCTTATCAGATATAAGCATTGTGTAAATATGACTGCTAAGCACTGAGTAGCCAAGTTAAGTGGATTTGCCCATTGGTAAGCAATGCTGAAGCTGCCCCTTTAAGCACTGTCAACCTTAGCTAAGCAGGTTTGCCCGTAGCTTAACTTAGCTTACCATATTCAAAACCATCCAATCATGGCAAAGGGCAGGAAATTGGCCATATTTAAACCCTGCAGGTGGGAATATAGCTCATAATTGGTTGCAGCTTCCCACTGTAGGCAGTATGGAAGAATTTGTATAGGGCATGCACTTGTGGGTGCAGTTCTGTGGCATACAGGAGTCCAAGGTCATGGTAGGACTCCTGGTAAAGAGCCATGATGAGAGACTGCTGCAGGGCCAGTACCAGGGCTCCCAATATAAAGTGGAAGCCTGGGACCATCTCACCCACAATCTCACCAGTGCCACTGGTATCCTTTGGACTGGTGAGCAGGTCAGGCATCACTATGCCAACTTGAAGCGGAGAAAGAGGGAGGTCTTGGACCATTGGGTCCAAGAATCAAGGCAGAGAGGTGATGTCCCAGCACTGTGTAAGTATTCATATATGTTTACTAAAGTCCAGCATTTGTGTGTGATGGATATGTATGCCTAAATATTTCTTTATTCCCTTTACAGCTGCAGCTGAGTGGGCTGTGAATCAAGAAACCTATGCTAGCATGTTGCAAAGACTGCATCGTGAGGCTGGTGAGTAACAAACCTGCTTGTAGTAGTCATACCAAATAAATATAAAGTATTATAAAGTCACCTGGCAGTATAAAAATGTTTGTATAGGTTGTACTGGATAAACCAGACAATATGACAGTAATAGTCCCATATAGGTCATATTTCAATAAAACTGTAACTGCCTATCAATAAACCTCTAAATGATGGACTGGTTGTGTTTACTTTGGTATTGCATGGCATTTAGTGCTGCAGTCCCTGAATAGTAATGTTGTGTTAACCACTGTTACCCACACTGTGCTAATATGTATAGTAATGTCTGTATAAGACTGTTGTAAGTACAAGGTATGATTGTACAAACAAGAGAGACTTAGACATAAAACACTGAAAGAACAAACAGCAGTTACTAAATAGCTCACTGTGATGACACCCAATTTGTTGCATTTTTAGCACACACAGCCATGGTTCAAATCCTGAGAGTGGTAGTAGTAAGCTGTATGCATAAATCATACCTCTCAACTGTGCAATGTTTGCACAATGTCCAGATAATTGGCTCATATATTGGGCCTGTTCCTCTGTCTCCCTGGCAAATCACTGGGATGCTTCCAGAATTGCAGTCACTAAATAATGACATACATTGGATTTTCAGACCTCATATCCTTCAGAAAATGTATATTAAAACAAATCCTGTTACTCTAGCAACTCTCCAAGTTTATAAGAACAACATTAAAAATGTGTCCCTATTTGTACCCCCATGATTTCAAGCTTTGTCTAGAGTGTGTGCATTAAGACATTGAGAGGTATGTGCATAATATTAACTAGGAATCTGGGAATATGTGTAGAAACAGTCAGGTAGTGTTACCAAACATTCTCCTAACAGGTCTTTCAGATATGAAAACTGTAACTGCCTGGCAATAATGTTTTAAATCCTGGACTGGTAGTGTTTACTCTGGTATTGTATGGCCTGACATGAAGCATTCACCAACATCTGATATCAGAATAGTACTGTTGTGTCAACCACTTTTCTCACAATGTGCTACATAAAAATATGTCTAGAAGGTTTACTATAAGATTTTCAAAGTGAACTCCGTTGACTGCACTGTTGTCGACCACGGAAGTTCAAAAACAGTAATATCAAACACCAAAAGCCAACGTAGGAACGGGTTTTAACATGGGTCGAGATAGGGGAGAGGTTTGTAGTTCGGCAATAACACTGAACACCTATCTCAACCTATGTTAAAACCATTCCTAGGTTGGCTTTTGGTATTCGATATTACCGTTTTTGAACTTCCGTGTTCGACAACAGTGCAGTCGACAGAGTTTGCTTCAAAAATCTAATAGTAAACCATCTAGAAATGTCTGTATAAGACTGTTGTAATTACAAGGTCAGATAGTACAACCAAGAGAGACTTACAAATAAAATACTGAAGGAGCACACAGTGGTAACTAAATAGCTCACTGTGATGAATCAGAAATTGTTTTATTTTTAGCCCACACAGCCATGGTTTGAATCCTGGGAGTGGTAGTAAGCTGTATGCATAAATTATACCTTTCAACTGCACATATTTTCCCAGAATGTCCAGATATCTGGCGCATATGTTTGACATGTTCCTCATTTTTCCTGGGATATCAGTGGAATGATCTCAGGATTGTAGTCACCAAATAATGACATACATTTGAGTGTCAGACTTCAAATCCTTCAGAAAATGTATATCAAAACAAATCCTGTTACTCTAACAAATGTCTAAAAGTTTATTAGATCAATAATCAAAATATCTCCATATTTGTACCCCCATGTTGTCAAGCTTTGTCCAGATGTTGTGCATTAAGAGATTGAGAGGTATGTGCATTATTACAACTAGGAATCTGGGAATATGTGTAGAAACAGTCAGGTAGTGTTAACTAACATTCCCTCCACAGCTCTACCAGGTAAGACAAGTATAATTTAGCTATAATACAGTTGAAGTATACACTGTGTACAAACATACCACTTCCCAAACCAAGTCCATAGGGTAGTGTAATAATACCTGTAGAGCAATGATCATTAAAGTTCTGAGTACTACATG
The DNA here is from genome assembly GCF_019279795.1 of Protopterus annectens. Lineage (NCBI taxonomy): Eukaryota > Metazoa > Chordata > Ceratodontiformes > Protopteridae > Protopterus > Protopterus annectens. Next base: position 92,332,855 of record NC_056749.1, read on the forward strand.
GATATATAAGTTGTTAATTGACATCTCCCCCACCCCATCACCATATCTGCAACAATAATCTAAACACACAAATCAATGGGTATGTTTACACCTAAACTGCTGTTGGGACATATGTCCTATTATTCAATAAATATTTAAATGTGTTTCTATCAATGTTTCATGTTGAAATACTATCATTGCTGGCATGTTGCTATTAATGTAACCTGCATGCCATTGTAATGGCCACTGTGGTTCCTTGTATGCATGTGTTCTGTTTGCTATGCAACTGTTCCAAATCTGGTGTTTTGGGTTAGTGGGGATATCTATACATGCTGTTATAACTAATCCTGTATTATGTTGACTATTACTAATGCACATATGTTCTAAAACTGCAACACCATAGCACATTTAGGAAGGCTGGTCCCGGCGGACCCACGTCTCCTACTTCAAGTGGCCATGGAACCAGGCCCCAGCACGTCTGGGACCTGCCCCAGGACCTCCTCATCCACTGATCCTGCACCGCCTTTGGGTGGAACTGCCTCAGGGGATGGGGTTCATTCCCCCCCGGGAGTGGGCACAGACAGGATCCTGTCACCCAAAATCAGGTCGGGGGTCTGGTGCATAGGGAGCTCCGCAGAGAATTGGGAGAACTGCTATGCCAGTTTGAGGGCCATGTGGTGCAATTGGTGGGTCAGCCTGCCTCTTCTGCTCAGCCCCCAGCATAAATGCACCTTCAGGACATGAAGGTGCAGTGGTGACTGCCCATGGGTGGAGACCTCAGTCCCACTGTTACCATTTGGGGGCTCATTGGCTTCTGATTTCCAAACACCCCTCCCCATCCAAGGTGTTTACCTTGACATGTGTCCTATACCACCCCCGTATCCTGTCTTGTCTGTCTTCTGTGTCTTCTGACCCAACCTACCTCCCCAAATATACCTACTATCCTCCCCAACATCTGATTCTCACCTTAAAAAAAGAGCAATCTGTTCCCGCCCAAAAAATGTCGCCCCGTACATAACTGTCCATTTCGCAGACATGCCCACTGAACACATGTAATCTGGTCTAATTGGCTTCACAACTCATTATTGTAGTCCTCACCCCTCTCTCAGGGGTTTGAGTGTCCATATATACCTCCAAATTCAGTATATATGAACAGCTGTTGCTGTAGAAGAAATGGACAGCTATGAACCTTCCCTACGCCCATCCTCCACATCCCTAGCTACTTTCTCTATTGTCTTTCCCTCTTTGTGCCCCATTTTTCTCCACTTACCTATCACCTCTTTTTTCTTTTCTTCTAAATAAATTAGCACGAGGGTGAGTGAAAATAAGGACTTTTAAACTGTAGTAAGTGGGATTAAGCCTGTTTGCATGGCGCTAAGCAATGCCTACACAGATTAAGTAAATTTCCAACTAACTGTAAGCATATTTAACCAGATGTTAGCATTGCTTACCACCGCACAAACCCACTTACAACTGAGTAAAAGGGCCTTATTCACTCTGTATCCAACAGCCCTTGTTCTGCCTAGCAACAAAATAAGCAACCCTTGCCAGGCTCGAACCCAGAACTATGTCCACTATAGCCACAGCAACTTACCAGTAAGCCATCTGCGCTGTAGCTATGTCTGATGTTTTCTCAAACATATCATACAGCCTAGTCATTCAACAGTAGGGAGAATGTATAGTGACTGTTCTGGATTGAAACAAGATAACCAGCACTTGCAAGTCTTGAACCAGGACCCTGCACAACAGAGCTACAAGACCTTACCAGTAAGCCATTTCACCTGAAAGATGTGGGGATGATTTCTCTACCATATCATGCAGAACAGTCAGTATACCATAGGGAATGAACAATGTGGGAGCAGTAAACATTCTAATGATACATATATACACACACATATATACATATACATATATATATATATATATATATATATATATATATATATATATATATATATATATATATATATATATATATATACACACACACACACACACACACACATATATATATATATATATATATATATATATATATATGTATATATATATATATATATATATATACACACACACACATATATATATATATATATATATATGTATACAGTCCATATATCTCTAGTTAATCACTGTATATTAATCAGATCAGACAAAAGTAGTAGAAGTAGCGAACTTAAAATAAAAAAAATAAAATAATAAAATAAATATTAAAAATGTATAATTGTACAGAATTACATAGTATTCAAAAGTAATGCAAGCGAGGCAGGCAGTCTGTTTCCAGTTGAAAATCCTATATTAAGAACACAGACAAGTGATCCAAGTAAAACAAAAATAGAGTAATAATTTCCTCACAAGCTTTCTAAATATATATATACTTTTATCAGGCATGGGAGTGGTTTATTGTGCTGTAAAACAAAGTGTTATTGGTGCACATGTTAAATTCACATCCCTTCCCCCATCAGTATGACATTTGAGGTGGTCCTGCCCTACTTAGTAGCTGTCATAATAATATAACCTAATGTACTTTAAATACAATTTATAATGATGTGGTACCTCTTATTTAACCAGATTATTAAATAGATTATTGAGTCTGTGATTTTTATCCAAGACAATATACTACATGACTGGAAATATATCAACCTTAGTCCATTTGGCAATCAAAAAATATAGAAATATATACATATACATATACATTTTGCATGTAAAAAAATCAATTGTAAAAATCATATTCTATTTTCATAACCTATTGTTAACAAAGATGGCTTTCGTCCTTCTATACTTCTTCAGGTCTGTGTACAAGAACCCTAAAAACTATCTATTAAAAGGTATATAATTGTATAATTAATTAGTATTGTTATTACACATCATTTTGAATAAAGTGGAAAAAGAACCAGAAAAAGAAAAAATAATAAGAAAAAAAATGTATGATGATGGAAACAAAATATACACTTAAATTACAAGTGATTTAAAATGATGTAAAATACAGAAACCTGATCTCACCACGATGTGATCGGTTAACAAGTTGAAATGCAGATACTATTCCAAGATACAGTCAGCAGCCGTAATAAAAGTATAAAACTCTTCTTTAATGTAGATACAATGGGTAAAGGTAAGCGCTTTCGCGTGGTCACAGCCACGCTTCTTCAGACAATGAAAACCCTACACAAAAATGCTTAAATAGTGCATTAATTGAAAGCCAAACCCTATATAATTAAGTACTTCAATCATTATTTAAAACGGCATTGCCATCAAACAATTATAGGCATTACGTTCATTGTGAGTAGCTATAGAGTCTAAAATATAAAGCTGGTACAAGACTCATAATGCAACCTATGAACAAAAATGTTTAACATTCAGATGATTAATAAACTTAGTGCATTTCATAGGTGATTCTATATCTAAACAAACAAACAAACAAACAAGCCCTTGCTAGTCTAAACTCTAGCGAGTATTTCACAATGGGAATTTTTTATGCAGTTACTAACGTAACTCAAATCACAGTTCATCAGACAGGAAATAGTTGTGAGTCTCTGTGATACAATTATACAAGAAGAAACTTTTCTAAACTTTTCCTATCTAAGAAAGTAGCATAAATGTACAATTGCTATAGGCAATATTTGTGTTTTTAAAAGACCTAGTAAAATCAATTAATTTTATAAAAGTAAGCTAAATCTTACTGTGGATATACAAATGAATGTAGTAAAAGACTACTTAATTAAGACCAAATAACATAATGCATTTTAAATATGTGTAAAGACAAAAAACAGGAAGTGTATATCCTCATAGATAAAAATACAAATCAGAATCATCTAAGATGTACAGGTGCCTTAAAATGTAGAGGCATCCAATAAGCTGCAGTAACTTTATAAAATGAAGAAGTTACATGAGTAGTGAGACAACGAAGCTGATTATTTTATAATAGATTAAAAAGCCGTAAATATAATGTTAAAAAAGCATGAGATACCAGTAATACGTGAATATGGAAATTAAAACATAAACAACAAAGAATATACGTGTATATATAAATAAAATATGTAAATAAATATGTATATGCAGTTGTATATCTATATTAGTACCCATAGTTGATACAATAAAAATTATATTAATATAGTATATTTCTTTAAATAAAGCCAAATACCATAGAATGTAAAAATTGTGGTAGTGCTATCTCTAAAAGGGTTTTTACTATAACATAAAATATAAACCTACAGAGACATGTAGATCATGTAGATCATATGCGAATGAATAATCAAGTCCATTTATTACTCTAAATTCATAAACTACTGGAGTCTACATATCTATAAGCTACAAAGGTTTTTTTTAAAAAAATTTTTTACTATAAAAATCAATTTATTTAAGAGGGTTATCAGAAAAATTAATAAACACTAAATAGATAAATAATTGTTTTATGAACCACAATTTTAGTAAGGATATATATTTCTTTATAATATAGGTAGATATATAAAAGATTTTAGAAACAGAAAAATATATCGTTGGCATTAATGATATTGATGTTACAACAAAGGACTAGATATTTTTATGTCTTGAAACTAAAGAAATATAATAGTTTAAATTGATTTAGTTTGAAACATATATATATATATATATATGAATATATATATATATATGAATATATGAAAATATTAATTCAACCATAGATGCTAATTACCCATGAAGTATAAACAGTGAGTGAAAAAATAAACTAATATTATAACCAGAATACTAAGTTATGTACCTTGTAACAAAGTTTAAAAAATTTTTTTAACTATGAAACATACATCAGAATTTGGTCATAGTGTTTAACGCTTTCTATTCTTTAAAATAGGTTTAATGGAAACTGAAGTGTTCAGTCCGGGGTAACTATGAGCATTGAATTTTAGAATCCACCTTAATTCTGCCAGGGCTAGATTGTTGATATTATCGCCGCCCCTAGGATTCAGAGTTACTTTTTCAAGTACCCTGAATAAAAAAGTATGTTCTTTAAATTTTACTATATGTTGGGCTAGTGCGTTAGTGTCTATTTCTCTCTTTATCTCGTACAAGTGGTCATAAATGCGATCAGTTAACCTTCTTTTAGTCAGTCCTATATAAAATGCAGTACATTTTGTACAAGTTGCTAAGTATACCAAGTTTTTAGTCTGACATGTAGCTGAAACATTAACATAGTGAGTAAAATCTAGTGTAGGATGAATGAAAGTCAAGTCAGAACAAGTAAATTTGCACCGAGTACAAGTACCACATGGAATAGTCCCCATATTTGGGGTAGATTTCTTAACATTTGATACATAATCTTTGCATAGAATTTGTTTTAAATTAGAACAATTCTTGTACAAAAAAGAGGGATAGTTACCCACCAAGTTAGTTACTGAAGTATCAGTCTGCAATATGTTCCAATTGTTCCGTATAATGTTTTCTAAACACTTCACATCACTAGTATATTTTATAATGTATGGCATTCTTATATTGTCATTGACTTTTTTATATATAAAAGAAGTAGGTTTCTTAGGCATATGTGATGTGGACTCTATGGGATGTATAGTATTGTTTTTAGTGGAATTAACAAGCTCAGTATCATAGCCTCTATCCAAAAAGAATTGCTCTAATAAGTCAGCTTCTTTTTCCAAAGTTACATTATCTTGACAAAGTCTGGTTAATCTAGTGAACTGGCTCTTAACTATTCCTGGGAACATATGCCTAGGGTGCATACTGCTGAAATGAAGTAGTGTGTTAGTCCATGTTGGTTTTCTGAAGATGGAAGATGTGATTTTTCCATATTCGTTAAGTGTTAGGGAGACATCCAAAAATTCTACTTGTTTCATAGAGGCTTCCACTGTAAATTTCAGATAAGTGGTAGTAGTTTCTAAATGATGTAGGAAATGTGTAAATTCCTCTAGGGTACCCTGCCATATTAAAAGAACATCGTCTACAAAACGTTTGTAGAACTTGATTTTATCAAAAGCAGGATTAGTAAACAGATGTTCCTTTTCCCAATTCAGAACTACTAAATTTGCATACGTATTTGCGCATGGGGTGCCCATAGCTACACCCCATGTCTGCAAATACGTAATGCCATCAAACATGAAGATGTTATTGTTGAGCACTAAATCCAGTAGCTGACAAATTAGAATAACTTTCTCAGTCGAGAAGTTGGTGTCTCTAACAAGTAATTCTCTAATTGCTTCCAAACCCAAATCATTGGGGATGGACGTGAAAAGGTTTTTTACATCAAGAGTTATCAGCATATACTCATCAGTCCTAACATTCAGTGCTACGTCTTTAAGGCTGTTTAGCAAATCATAAGTGTCTTTTAGTAGAGATGGAACTGCATCTACTACAGGCCTAAGGAATTTTTCAAGGGCAGTAGAAATAGTGGCAGTTACCCAGTTACAGCCTGAAACTATAGGCCTAAGGGGTATAGGATGTACACGTTTATGAATCTTTGGCAAGCCTTTTATTGTAGGAGTAGTTGGAAACTCAATGTACAAATATTTATACTCTTCTGGGGTGATTTGTCGGCACATAAGAAGGTCATGTAAAGTTGCATGTACATTAGCTATTATAGAACAAACTTTTTTCTGAGAAATAATGGAATAAGTTTCTCGATCAGATAGCATATTTGACATCAAAGTAATATAATCCACAGTGTTCATAACTATGATTCCACCACCTTTATCAGCAGGTCTAAAAGTGATGTCAGAGAACTGCTTAAATTTTCTCAAAGATGTCATTTCACTAGATGTTAAGTTTACATAAGCTATCCTTTTCTTTTTAGTAGAGAAAAGTTTATAAAAATCTCTCTCACAAGCTTTTAAGAAACAGTCTAAGCTAAAAGGTAGCGGAGGTGAAAAATTACTTTTTTGTCTTAGAATCACTGAGACAAGGTGAAAAGGTTCATTACTTTGTGTTGCTGTGGTATTTTTAAAAAACATTTTCAAAGCTATATTCCTACAGAAAATACGTAGCTCACATAGTACTTCAGCCAAGTTACTACATTGTGCTGGTATAAAGTTTAAGCCCTTGTTAATCAGGCTAACATCAGATAAGCACATGTCATAACTAGATAAATTGACAAATATATCAGTCACATCCTTTGCCTTCGTGTCGTTCCATATCTCTCCTCGGATATTTTCCTTTTTCTTGGCCCTCTGCTTTGAGAGCGTCCTCTCCCTTGATATTGCGTTTTTATGGGATAAGGTAAAAAACGACTTGCTTCCTGAACAACTTTGGGTTTCGCACCTGATTGATTGTCATTGTGTATATTAATAAAAGCTAATTGGTTAGGAGGTGGTGTAGCAGAGTAAGCAGTTAGTCTAGGAAAATCCGTTTCACTAGATTGAGCAGCAGTATTGTCAGTTGTAGGCAAAGTAGGCAAGGCTAAACCTCCAACAGATGAAGAAGCGACATCATGATGTATAACATCATTAATAGTATGTGTTGGGGAAGCTGGCCTTTGCGCTCGAGTTTGTGCATTGTTGTGCCTGGGCCAAACAAATATCTGACCTGTTTGGAAGTCATTAAAATCCCTCTGTAACTTTTTCAGTTTTATCTGTTTTAGTTTCTCACTAAAAGAATTCACTTGTGAGAAAATAGTTTGCAGTCTATTTCTAGCATAGTCTGATTTAAACTTATCACTCAAATTTTTATAGGTTGTATCTATTTCAGTACGTAGTTTAGTCTCAAGTGGTAAAAAATATTCATTTAAAAGTGACATATACCTGAAGCCTTGTTCAATATTTAGGTCCTGCCACTTTTTCAGAAGCACCGGATGATTAGTTCCATACGACGGCATACAAAAAACGCGCATTCCTCGGGGTACAATGCGATGGTGTATCGAAGCTTCAAGGTGTTGCCTTTGCCAGGCATACCTTTGCAGCAGGTACAACTTGTCTTCGAACTCTTTCACAGTCTGATTGAAATCTGCAAGGTTTTCTTCAGGTAAGATGGGTATAGAAGCATTAAACGACCCACCTAATTCCAAAGCCAATAAAGGGTTAGGAACATGATGTAACAGTCCTTCTGGTATAGCTGAAAATTCCCTCAACTCTGGTCTGTAATCAAGTTCTACAGTTGTAGAATCCATCGCGTAGAGCAGTTACCACACAAAACAGAAGTTGCAAAAAAACCAAGAGGTAACTGCAGCTCCAAGAGGTCAGGTAACACAAACGAGTTCAATGTAAAATACAGAAACCTGATCTCACCACGATGTGATCGGTTAACAAGTTGAAATGCAGATACTATTCCAAGATACAGTCAGCAGCCGTAATAAAAGTATAAAACTCTTCTTTAATGTAGATACAATGGGTAAAGGTAAGCGCTTTCGCGTGGTCACAGCCACGCTTCTTCAGACAATGAAAACCCTACACAAAAATGCTTAAATAGTGCATTAATTGAAAGCCAAACCCTATATAATTAAGTACTTCAATCATTATTTAAAACGGCATTGCCATCAAACAATTATAGGCATTACGTTCATTGTGAGTAGCTATAGAGTCTAAAATATAAAGCTGGTACAAGACTCATAATGCAACCTATGAACAAAAATGTTTAACATTCAGATGATTAATAAACTTAGTGCATTTCATAGGTGATTCTATATCTAAACAAACAAACAAACAAACAAGCCCTTGCTAGTCTAAACTCTAGCGAGTATTTCACAATGGGAATTTTTTATGCAGTTACTAACGTAACTCAAATCACAGTTCATCAGACAGGAAATAGTTGTGAGTCTCTGTGATACAATTATACAAGAAGAAACTTTTCTAAACTTTTCCTATCTAAGAAAGTAGCATAAATGTACAATTGCTATAGGCAATATTTGTGTTTTGTGATTCATACATGCCAAAAATATGGTAGCGTAAATACACTGACGCATCATTCCAGAATAGTAGCAGAAACCGTATCACATATTATCAGATACTGCCATCCTTCAGATGAGAAGTTAAACAAAGTTTCCATCTGCTTGAGTGGTAGCGGCTCAAATGCACGTAAACTATGCTGCAGCATCTAGGGCTTTATTCATTTATTAATACATTCTAAAATGAAATATTTTTACATAATCTTATTACAAAAATACAATGAAAACAAAATAAACAACAGAAAACAAATACAGCAGAAAGGAAAACTACATTATCAGAAATTATTTCCCTTAAGTAGTTGTACCTTTTTTCCACAACCACTTTTTTAAGAGTTTTAACAGTATTCCCTGCAACCAAAATTTGAATACAAAACAATTCTTGATATCTCATACTGCACACTATCCATAATGCATTCACCAATATTTTATCAAAAGCATCCATATTTACTTTTTTACTGTATTCTTCAGTTTACTTAATGGTTATGTCCACTGTTCGTTTCTGTATTGTTATTTGCCAAATTTTATACCCAACAGATTGAAGTTCTTAAAAAATAAATCCCAGCAGTATTAACACTTTCAGCAGATCCAGTACCTGTAGTCATTTATTTTCAGCCCAGCAACTCTCAAAAAGTTATTTTTCTAGAATAGCTTCACTTAATCCATCATTTCCATTAGCTATAACAATCAATATAAGCTATATAAATTGGAATTCTAACATTTTTAAACTGTGCATTTCCTTATTTTACTGTCTTATTTGCTTTTAATATGACAACATTCATTAATAAGCAAATAAAGTTCCATTCAGTGGACAGTCCTGTTTAATGAAAGACAACTTATTCTACTTTGTAACTGTTTGTAAATTGCTTTGTACTAGCTATATTAACTTCTTTATAATTTGAACTGAGGTTGGTAGGGTCACTGTAGTAGAATGTACTACTAAATATCCCCTCACTATTGTCTCCTCTTCAACTCAGTCACTTCCTTCACAGTGCAGGTACTGTTTGTGTCATGTGTTATTACATTTCCATTTGCTCTAAGGCTGTGCAGAACAATGAAAATGCCTTGGTAGTATGTCAGTTGCTGTTGCTATATATATATATATATATATATATAAACACTTTTTGGATATACTGGCTAAGTCCATGAATGTTCACTAAGCAATATTTTTATTGTGCTTATCAGTGTAGTGCTATGTAATGATAACTTGTTTATACAGGTCTCTTTATATACACTACATTACTGTTGTTCTCTGTCAGTATACCTCCTGTTAACCAAAGGTTGAGCTTACATTCATAAACTTTATACCATCTCTCTATTTTTATATTTTCCCCATATTCTATTGCTGTGACACAATGTGATCCTTCCTCCATCTCCTGTTATAATAGGTATTAAATTTATTGCCTCAATATAATGACAGTTTCATAGAATTTTTCTCACTTTTTCCCTTCTAGACCCTGTGGTCACTACCTCTGACACTGATACTGCAGGAGCTCTGCCACAAGGCCCAACTCCCAATGTTTTCACTGAGAGCCTTGTCATTGTACAATATTATTATCCATTTATTATAATACTTGTTTAATATACTATATTACAATATAGTCAAATTTAACTTGAAGAACCTTCCTGTGGTAGTCCCTGCACTCTAAAGACCACTTATTAAGTTGGACACTGTCCTTTCTCTTGACCAGTAGATTACACTGTATATGCTACTTACTTAATCTTCCTAGCTGCTAGGTTTTTGCATTCAGAAAATGAAAGAAACCTGTTCTGCTTTGTACCTCTCTTTTATTGCTTTGTATTGCTTATAAACTGATTACACTCTGTTATAATTTAAAATGAGGATGGAGGCCCACTACACTCAGCCTCACTATGCTCCTTTACCTCCAATTTTCACCCACTCCATGTTACTTTACTGGTATACTTTCCACATACACATTTCACTTATGATTCATATTCCTTAATCCTCCCAGTACAACCTTATTACTTTCATACCAACACTCCTGCTTCTTTTTCCTATCTTTCACTTATTCTTTTAGCATCATTCCCAACTGCCTTTCACTCTCCCATACTGATTTGCACTATATTCATTCATAGTCACACCCTTCCCTAACAGTACCTATCTATTCTGCATTTTCCCCTGGATTCAGAAAGCAGCCGTGCAGGAATAAGTTATTCCTGCATGGTAGGGACCATTCCTGTGCAGCACGGTAGCACACCATGCATATTTATGAAGTGCTGTAAAATGGACACGGTTCTGTGTGTGAGTGCAGGGGCTGTGTTTGAGAGAAGAGCTCTCGCAATACACACGCCCCCTGCACTCCAGAATTGCCGTTCGGCAATTTCAAATGAGCGAGAATGCTCGTAATACCCCCAACCCATCAGGGTAAGAAATCTGGATAAAGCCATAAGGGACAATAATCACTATCAATCCATAAAGTTGATTGAATAACAGGTTTAGCATAAGCACATAGTGCACACCTCCCAAACCATCAGAGTAAGGAATCTGGACAATGCCATAAGGGACAATTGTCCCACAAAGCAGAAAGTTGATAGAATAACAGGTTTAGCATTAGCAGAAATATTCAGAAGGATAGACATAAAAAAACACAACAAATATATATATATTTTTAATAACTGAGATAAAGTTTAAGCATAACTGCGTGGGTGTGCTCGTCGCTTAGCTATGCTTACTCCAGCTTAAACAGCATCAGAAGTTAAATAGCAAGAGACATCCATCTTAAGTAGTACTGCAATAGTGTAGTGTTTAGACTGTATGCTTTGCAAGCAGCCATTCCCAGTTCAATCTCCACTGTGACCTATTCATATTTTACATGTGAAAGCAGTACATAAACTTTTTTTATAATTAGCTATGAAATTACATATATTTGTTAACCAGAGTACTGTAGTAGGTCCAGATGTGAGGTATCAGTGTAACAAAGTTGTGAAACCCCCATATAAACACAAGTGCCCCATACTGTATAGCCACACAGGAAGAAATGGAATGAAAGTACATTGGGGGATGTCAGGGACAGTAAACAGATTTATCATATGTAATGAATGATGACTGAATCCCATACAGCAGATAGTCTATAAAATAAAAAAAAGCAATGCTAAGCATTGCACAGCTCTGCTTATCAGATATAAGCATTGTGTAAATATGACTGCTAAGCACTGAGTAGCCAAGTTAAGTGGATTTGCCCATTGGTAAGCAATGCTGAAGCTGCCCCTTTAAGCACTGTCAACCTTAGCTAAGCAGGTTTGCCCGTAGCTTAACTTAGCTTACCATATTCAAAACCATCCAATCATGGCAAAGGGCAGGAAATTGGCCATATTTAAACCCTGCAGGTGGGAATATAGCTCATAATTGGTTGCAGCTTCCCACTGTAGGCAGTATGGAAGAATTGTATAGGGCATGCACTTGTGGGTGCAGTTCTGTGGCATACAGGAGTCCAAGGTCATGGTAGGACTCCTGGTAAAGAGCCATGATGAGAGACTGCTGCAGGGCCAGTACCAGGGCTCCCAATATAAAGTGGAAGCCTGGGACCATCTCACCCACAATCTCACCAGTGCCACTGGTATCCTTCGGACTGGTGAGCAGGTCAGGCATCACTATGCCAACTTGAAGCGGAGAAAGAGGGAGGTCTTGGACCATTGGGTCCAAGAATCAAGGCAGAGAGGTGATGTCCCAGCACTGTGTAAGTATTCATATATGTTTACTAAAGTCCAGCATTTGTGTGTGATGGATATGTATGCCTAAATTTTTCTTTATTTCCTTTATAGCTGCAGATGAGTGGGCTGTGAATCAAGAAACCTATGCTAGCAGGTTGCAAAAGCTATGTTGTGAGGCTGGTGAGTAACAAACCTGCTTGTAGTAGTCATACCAAATAAATATAAAGTATTATAAAGTCACCTGGCAGTATAAAAATGTTTGTATAGGTTGTACTGGATAAACCAGACAATATGACAGTAATAGTCCCATATAGGTCATATTTCAATAAAACTGTAACTGCCTATCAATAAACCTCTAAATCATGGACTGGTTGTGTTTACTTTGGTATTGCATGGCATTTAGTGCTGCAGTCCCTGAATAGTAATGTTGTGTTAACCACTGTTACCCACACTGTGCTAATATGTATAGTAATGTCTGTATAAGACTGTTGTAAGTACAAGGTATGATTGTACAAACAAGAGAGACTTAGACATAAAACACTGAAAGAACAAACAGCAGTTACTAAATAGCTCACTGTGATGACACCCAATTTGTTGCATTTTAGCACACACAGCCATGGTTCAAATCCTGAGAGTGGTAGTAGTAAGCTGTATGCATAAATCATACCTCTCAACTGTGCAATGTTTGCACAATGTCCAGATAATTGGCTCATATATTGGGCCTGTTCCTCTGTCTCCCTGGCAAATCACTGGGATGCTCCCAGAATTGCAGTCACTAAATAATGACATACATTGGATTTTCAGACCTCATATCCTTCAGAAAATGTATATTAAAACAAATCCTGTTACTCTAGCAACTCTCCAAGTTTATAAGAACAACATTAAAAATGTGTCCCTATTTGTACCCCCATGATTTCAAGCTTTGTCTAGAGTGTGTGCATTAAGACATTGAGAGGTATGTGCATAATATTAACTAGGAATCTGGGAATATGTGTAGAAACAGTCAGGTAGTGTTACCAAACATTCTCCTAACAGGTCTTTCAGATATGAAAACTGTAACTGCCTGGCAATAATGTTTTAAATCCTGGACTGGTAGTGTTTACTCTGGTATTGTATGGCCTGACATGAAGCATTCACCAACATCTGATATCAGAATAGTACTGTTGTGTCAACCACTTTTCTCACAATGTGCTACATAAAAATATGTCTAGAAGGTTTACTATAAGATTTTCAAAGTGAACTCCGTTGACTGCACTGTTGTCGACCACGGAAGTTCGAAAACAGTAATATCAAACACCAAAAGCCAACCTAGGAACGGGTTTTAACATGGGTCGAGATAGGGGAGAGGTTTGTAGTTCGGCAATAACATTGAACACCTATCTCAACCTATGTTAAAACCATCCCTAGGTTGGCTTTTGGTCGATATTACCGTTTTTGAACTTCCGTGTTCGACAACAGTGCAATCGACAGAGTTTGCTTCAAAATCTAATAGTAAACCATCTAGAAATGTCTGTATAAGACTGTTGTAATTACAAGGTCAGATAGTACAACCAAGAGACTTACAAATAAAATACTGAAGGAGCACACAGTGGTAACTAAATAGCTCACTGTGATGAATCAGAAATTGTTTTATTTTTAGCCCACACAGCCATGGTTTGAATCCTGGGAGTGGTAGTAAGCTGTATGCATAAATTATACCTCTCAACTGCACATATTTTCCCAGAATGTCCAGATATCTGGCGCATATGTTTGACATGTTCCTCATTTTTCCTGGGATATCAGTGGAATGATCTCAGGATTGTAGTCACCAAATAATGACATACATTTGAGTGTCAGACTTCAAATCCTTCAGAAAATGTATATCAAAACAAATCCTGTTACTCTAACAAATGTCTAAAAGTTTAATAGATCAATATTCAAAATATCTCCATATTTGTACCCCCATGTTGTCAAGCTTTGTCCAGATGTTGTGCATTAAGAGATTGAGAGGTATGTGCATTATTACAACTAGGAATCTGGGAATATGTGTAGAAACAGTCAGGTAGTGTTAACTAACATTCCCTCCACAGCTCTACCAGGTAAGACAAGTATAATTTAGCTATAATACAGTTGAAGTATACACTGTGTACAAACATACCACTTCCCAAACCAAGTCCATAGGGTAGTGTAATAATACCTGTAGAGCAATGATCATTAAAGTTGTGAGTACTACATGGATATATAAGTTGTTAATTGACATCTCCCCCACCCCATCACCATATCTGCAACAATAATCTAAACACACAAATCAATGGGTATGTTTACACCTAAACTGCTGTTGGGACATATGTCCTATTATTCAATAAATATTTAAATGTGTTTCTATCAATGTTTCATGTTGAAATACTATCATTGCTGGCATGTTGCTATTAATGTAACCTGCATGCCATTGTAATGGCCACTGTGGTTCCTTGTATGCATGTGTTCTGTTTGCTATGCAACTGTTCCAAATCTGGTGTTTTGGGTTAGTGGGAATATCTATACATGCTGTTATAACTAATCCTGTATTATGTTGACTATTACTAATGCACATATGTTCTAAAACTGCAACACCATAGCACATTTAGGAAGGCTGGTCCCGCGGACCCGTCTCCTACTTCAAGTGGCCATGGAACCAGGCCCCAGCACGTCTGGGACCTGCCCCAGGACCTCCTCATCCACTGATCCTGCACCGCCTTTGGGTGGAACTGCCTCAGGGATGGGGTTCATTCCCAGGGAGTGGGCACAGACAGGATCCTGTCACCCAAAATCAGGTCGGGGTCTGGTGCATAGGGAGCTCAGAGAATTGGGAGAACTGCTATGCCAGTTTGAGGGCCATGTGGTGCAATTGGTGGGTCAGCCTGCCTCTTCTGCTCAGCCCCCAGCATAAATGCACCTTCAGGACATGAAGGTGCAGTGGTGACTGCCCATGGGTGGAGACCTCAGTCCCACTGTTACCATTTGGGGGCTCATTGGCTTCTGATTTCCAAACACCCCTCCCCATCCAAGGTGTTTACCT